>NC_044031.1:187118778-187233594 GCF_901765095.1 Microcaecilia unicolor
ATCAATCAGGATTGCAGTTATAGAATTTATACAGAAATTTTCAGATCTCGTCATCCAGAATATTGAATGACAAATCAATCCAAATTTTGATATCACCTTCAGAGTGTAAAATATTTTTCCTACGTTTAAATAATGTAAATTGATGTCACTGCTTTGGCACTGAAAGTTTATGCTATGTCAATGTATTCTTTCCTCCCCTTCTCCTTTATCTTTCCTTTTCCTTTTATTTTTCGGGATTTTAATTAAACAGTTTCAGCATGGTTTACATTGATTGTGCTTGTTTTTCTTTCTCACATCTAGCTACACCTTGGAATGAGTAACATTAAAAAGTTGGGAGTTGGTTATTTATCAAAGAAAAGCATTTTCATTTGCAATTTTAAACAAATGACAACTGGAACCATTAGAATGCTACTTGCTGCCCTGTTCCAACAGTGTCAGGATAATGCTGAAAATTTTCCAGTTGGTTCATTGGGTTATTTAGGGGGAAGTTATAGCCTTTTACTGCACCTTGATTTCCCACGGAATTCACCAACTTGTGGTATCACGGTTTCTTCAAGTTGCTGAATGCCATTTTAAAGGTATAATGCTGCTTATGAACCAGCTTGGAAGCAGCGTTATTCCAGCTTGCCCAGGAGCATCAGGCTGGCAGAACAGAGTCCTCAGTTTCTGACCCCCCCCCCAGCTCAGTTCCACCCACCCCCAAAAGATTAAAGCCTCCCCTCCCTCTCCTCCCACTGCATGAGTAGCTACCTTGGCTTTCTCAAGGTTTTGAAAATTTGGATTTTTGAAACTTGCTACTGTTAGGGTATGGAATCTATTGTTAATTTTAATACTGTAATTTTATTCTCATTGCATGATGATGATAGCACTTTTGTATTTGAAGTATTTTATTGTACACCACTTTAACGCAATTGTATTAAGCGATATATCAAATTAATAAATCCAATCCACAGGTAGCCCTTGCTCCCTCAAATGGTTACCTTTTGAACATTGGTATTCTGGGTGGGGGTCTTTATGCAAGAGTGAAGCCCAGTTGCTCCTGCCACAAATGGCACCCTTAGTGGTAGTCTCGTACAACTACCGCTAGGGTCATGTTTCCTTATATGGAACTATGACCCCTAGTGGTAGACACTTGAGTCTTGAGGAGTCTGCTCTGTTGGCCTGGGAGCATGAGGCTGTGGCTTTGCAGCCCAGTGCTCCTGAGCGGTGAAATAACTCCAGCAAAAAGCCTATCATACAGTGTGCTATCTGTTAGTTAACAGTTACATTAACATCCTCTTTTGCTAACAAAACTTCCTCTAACTGTTTAGGATCAAAGAATTGAAATTGCTTAGATTGAAACAATATTCGACAAATATAGAGAAATTTTAGTACAAAATTAGCCCCAAGAGCTAAAGTCCTTCTGGCGCATGGCCAAATAAGCCCTGCGCCTTTTCTGAGTTTCTCTAGAAACAGGGTAAATTCTTATTTTAGATCCTAAAAACATGGAGTACAAATGTCTAAAGGAAAGTTTCAGGATAGCATCTCGGTCCATCTCCAGGGCAAAAGAGACCACCACAGTACAGTGCACTCCCTTTCCTCTCTGAACACACCACCCGAACTCTCGTCCACGCTCTCATTACCTCTCGCCTGGACTACTGCAACTTATTCCTCACCGGCCTCCCACTTAGCCATCTATCCCCCCTTCAATCTGTTCAGAACTCTGCTGCACGTCTCATATTCCGCCAGAATCGATATACTCATATCACCCCTCTCCTCAGGTCACTTCACTGACTTCCGATCAGATACCGCATTCAATTCAAGCTTCTCCTTCTTACCTACAAATGCACTCAGTCTGCTGCCCCTCACTATCTTTCTACCCTCATCTCCCCTTACGTTCCCGCCCGTAACCTTCGTTCATAGGATAAATCCCTCCTCTCAGTACCCTTCTCCACCACCGCCAACTCCAGACTCTGCTCATTCTGCCTCGCCTCACCCTATGCTTGGAACAACCTTCCTGAGCCCTTACGCCAAGCCCCCTCCTTGCCCGTCTTCAAGTCTTTGCTTAAAGCCCACCTCTTCAATGCTGCGTTCGGCACCTAACCCTTACCGTTCAGTGAATTCAGACTGCCCCAATTGACTGCCCCTATCGGACCGACCGTTCACTTGTCTATTAGATTGTAAGCTCTTTGAGCAGGGACTGTCTCTCTTTGTTAAATTGTACAGCGCTGCGTAACCCTAGTAGCACTCTAGAAATGTTAAGTAGTAGTAGTAGTAGTAAGTGCACGTCGGATAAGCACATGCTCTGTTTAACTGCATGCCGTACTTCTGTCCCGTTTTTGGCACCATCAATTTCTATAGGGATAAGAGCAAGATTCGCTTATATGCATGGTTTAAGTCCGCTCCTCTGCAGGAAAGACTCCGCATAAGTGCACGCACGGAATATGGAAGCCGATTGGCATGTGACAAAGGGGTGATAAATTTGAAATCTCATTGGTTAACTGCCACAGGCAGAATAAGTGAAAGAAAGTTGTAAGAGTGTACACTGGAGTCGACATCATCGCACAACTGTAAGACTTTAACACTGGCTGAACGAATAGAAAACAAACAAAGTCAAGAACTATTGCTAAAGAATATGGTGTCAATCCCAGTCTAATTTCACGTATCTTGAAGCAGAAAGACCAGCTTCTGGAAGACTGGCAAAACAATACAAATCCACAACGGAAACGAAAACGGGCAGGAAAAGCTGAGGAGGTAGAGGATACTTTTCTTCGGTGGTTTTCTAAAGTCAGGAGCAGACAGTTTCCTGTCAGTGGTCCATTGCTTATGGAAAAAGCTAATCAGCTAGCTGGAAGTCTTGGACTAACTGAATTCAAAGCCACTGTTGGATGTTGGAAAACGGAAGGAGAGGAACAACATAAAATTCAAGAACAGTATGGTGAAAAACAAGACGCTGATGACTGGTGCTGAAAATTGGGTTGTTTCAGTTCTTCCTACCATCTTGAACGAGTTTGCACCTCGTGACATTTTCACTACTGACGAAAACGGTCTCTACTGGCGAGCGATTCCTGATGGAACACTTGCATTCAAACAAGCCGAAACTACAGGAGGTAAAACATCGAAGGACCGATTGACGATCCTCCTTTGCTGCAATATGGATGGGAATGAGAAGTTAGAGCCACTCGTCATTGGAAAGAGCAAACAGCCCCCTTGCTTCAAGAATGTTAAGCGACTTCCTGTGTCATACGAGGCTAATGCAAATTCATGGATGATGGGGGAAATTTGGAAGCAGTGGCTAAAGAAGTTACGACACTAGAATGCGGGCACAAAAGCGTGATATTTTTTTGCTTTGTGATAATTGTGCTGCACACAGTGATGATGTCAGGCTGTCTAACGTTAAGGTGGTCTTCCTGCCACCAAACACTACCTCTCTGATCCAACCTATAGATAGGGCATAATAGCCAATTTCAAACAACATTATTGGCTCTTGTGCTACGTCGTCTGATGAGCATTATGATGACCAGACTGGCAAGGATAAACGTGCTGTTGAACTGGCTCGTAATCTATCACTGTTGGATTCCCTACATATGCAGAAAGAAGCCTGGAATGATGTTACATAGGCAACCATTGTGAACTGCTACAAGCGGGCAAGCTTTCTTAGGGATGTGGAGAGGGACGAAACAGATGCAGCTGTTGCAAACGCGTCAGATGAACAGGCTATTGACATCCTGGCCGGTGTTACTGAAGAGGAGTTTCATTACTACGTAGCTGTTGATTACAATCTACAAACAGATGACAACAGCACTAATGTCCAGATATGCACCTACACGCAGGCAACGGCTGATGATGAATCAGATGATGAATGAGCAGCGAGGCACATGCTGATGAAATTCAACAACCTGTCACTTTTGCAAGAGCGCTGGAGAGTCTCAACACCATGTGGGCCTATCTGGAGGCCACTGGATGTCAGTGCTATGACAGTTTTTACCGTCTGGCAGACGTAGTCTATGGAACTCACAGACACAGAGTGTACAGAGGACTATGACTGATTACTTCAAGTAAGCCAAACGTCAGTTAACGGAGACTGTGGACTGTAATTATAATAATAAGTACTGTACATATGTTTATCAGATGTCAAGCTTCTTTGTGTCACAACGGTTATGTGCATGCTCTGGTTAACTGCATGTATTTCTTTGGTCCCAGACCCTTGCACTTAAGCGGATTGCACTGTAGTTCTCTGAGTGATAATTTCCAATGAAGATTCTAAGAATGATGTTAGAATCATACCGTTTCCTATTTGTGGTTGAAAAGTTACACCATCCAATTTTGTGTTACTTTGTAGATATTGTGCCCGAACTATAGGAGGCAGTGAGTCACTTGGCATCCCTAATATTTCAACCAAATATTTCTTAACCATATCATTGGTGATATTAAGGGGCATCTAGGAAAATTAGTCTCAAATTAAGATTTCTAGATTGATTCTCCAGATATTCTAAACGATATAAGGTAAATTTTCTATCCCTAATTGAGACTTGTCCCAAAGTTTCCAATGTTTGTAATTTTTTCCCTAATTGTTTTACCTCAGAGATTTGTTGGGCAGTTATCTGCCTGCAAAAGGACTGCTTCAGACAATATTTTAATTTCAGCAGTATTTTAAACTGTTATATGTTGCAAGGAGGAATGCAATGTAAAAGTCAAATCCCAGAGTGACTCCATTGTCACTACGGCAGGTTTAACCAAGGACCCCAAAGGAGAAGCAGGAGGGGGAGAGTTAGAATCTGGTTCAGCGTACTCACAATCTGTGGAGGTATAGTTTGTGAGACGATTCGTTCTTCCACTGAGCCAGTCCTCAGCGTTTCTGTCGGCTTGGGCAAGTTCCCTGCCTGCACGTTGTATCCCCATCTGGAGTCCGAGTTGCAGGACCTGCCTCCGCTTCTTCTCCTCTTGGCTGTGGGGGAGCCGCATGCTGGATGGGGCTCAGAGAAACTCCGTCTTCACTGCTGGCCAACTCAGGAGAGTCAGCACCAATAGCAGGGGAGGAGGCATGTCTGGGACCAGTCATCATCCCAAATTGCTCCAATGTTGGTTGCTGCAAGATGTAGGTCTTGGGGTAGAGGGAATATCCCGCACTTTGCCTCGCCTTTTCCCCATATCGCAGGGACTTTGGAGCTCCTTCACAGCGTTTGGAGAGAGTGTGGGCATGTCTGAAGCAGTGACTCACTATGTGGCCATCTTGGATCCTAAGCCCCATTTCCTTATTAAGAGGTGAACAGATCTCTGATCCACAGCAAATTCCAGCACCCAATTTTGGTGATCTATACAGAATCCAGGGGATTATATATATTCAACATTGACTGCAAATGTCAATTTTAGTATGTGCACTAAAATCTGAGTGCCATTTCGGTTGCTCATCCCATTATTAAGACAGAACATAGAAATATGACGGCAGATAAAGGCCAAGTGGCCCATCCAGTCTGCCCATCCTCAGTAACCACTAACTCTTCCTTTCCTAAGGGATCCCACATGCCTGTCCCATGCTTTCTTAAATTATGACACAGTCCTCATCTCCATGACCTCCACTGGGAGGCCATTCCATGCATCCACCACCCTTTCCATGAAAGATTATTTTCTTAGATTCCTCCTAAGCCTATTTCCTCTTAACTTCATCGTATGCCCCCTCATACCTGAGTTTTCCTTCATTTGAAAAAGGCTCACTTCCTGCACATTAATGCCACTAAGGTAGTTAAACGTCTCGGTCATATCCCCTCTCTCCATCGTCTCTTCCAGCGTATACTTGTTGAGGTTCCTAAGCCTGTCCCTATATGTTTTATGATTGACAGTGCTTACCAATTTTGTAGCTGCCCTCTGGACCGACTCCATTCTGTTTATATCTTTCTGTAGGTGCGGTCCTCCAGAATTGCACACAGTACTCTAAATGGGGCCTCGCCAGAGACTTATACAAGGGCCCTATCACCTCTTTGTTTCCTGCTGGTCATCCCTCTCCATATGCAGCCAAGCATCCTTCTGGCTTTCACCCCAAATCCTGCTCTTCTTTCGTACACTGAAACAGTTCACCCCCTATATTGTACCGCTCCCCTGGATTCTTGTAACCCAAGTGCATGACCCTGCATGTCTTAGCATAAAATCTTAGTTGCCAATCATCGGACCATTCTTCAAGCTTTGCCAGATCCTTCCTCATGTCATCCACACCTTCCGGCTACATCCCCATTTCCACTTTAAAAAAAAAAGAAAACATTGTTCAACATTTAAAAGTGTTTAATTTCTGACCTGATTCATTAGAATGCAGTAACCCTATTGTTAACATGGGTTAACATATGTAGGTTAGTGAATCGACTCCATACAAATGAATGGGGCTGAGTTAATTAACACACACTATAGCCTGTGTTAACAATTGCATGGGTCACTGTGTTTTAGTGACTTGTCAGTCATATCTAGACACCTTAAGGAATTAATACCAGGATTACAAAATATAAATCTTTCACGTTCCAGAGCTTGTCACCTTAAATACATTGAAACCTTCTGCTCAGTGTGCTGCGACGGCTAAGAAAGCAAATAGAATGTTAGGTATTATTCGGAAAGGAGTGGAAAACAAAAATGAGGACATTATAATGCCTTTGTATCACTCCATGGTGCGACAGCACCTCAAATATTATGTTCAATTCTGGTCGCCGCATCTCAAAAAAGATATAGTGGAATTAGAAAAGGTGCGACGAAAATGATAAAGAGGATGGGATTACTTCCCTATGAGGAAAGGCTAAAGCAGCTGGGGCTCCAGCTTGGAGAAAACAAGGCTGAGGGGAGATATGATAGAGGTTTATAAAAATAATGAGTGTAGTGGAATGGGTAGAAGTGACGCGTCTGTTTACGCTTTCCAAAAATACTAGGACTAGGGGGCATGCGATGAAGCTACAAAGTAGTAAATTTAAAACAAATTAGGGAAATTTTTTCTTCACTCAATGTGTAATTAAACTCTGGAATTCGTTGCCAGAGAATGTGGTAAAGGCGGTTAGCTTAGCGGGGTTTAAAAAGGGTCTGGACGGCTTCCTAAATGAAAAGTCCATAGACCATTATTAAATTGGACTTGGGGAAAATCCACTATTTCTGGGATAAGCAGCATAAAATGTTTGTTCTTTTTTGGGATCTTGTCAGGTATTTGTGACCTGGTTTGGCCACTGTTGGAAACAGGATGCTGGGCTTCAGTGTTGTAGCCACAGGTGGGCCAGGGCCCATCCACTTAGGGCTCAGGCACACCCAACAGCAGCACACTTTTAGCGGTAGCTGGTGGAAATCCCAAGCTCTACCAGCTGAAGACTTCCCCCTGATGGTAATGAAAACCCTACTCTCCACCAGGGCGTAGCTACGGGTGGGCCTGGCTGGGCCCAGGCCCACCCAATTTCAGCCCAGGCCCGCCCAGCGCCAGCCCCAGCTCCCATTGCCGGCCACTGCTGCTTTTCCTGTTGAGCAGCAGGGCCGGTGCTACAAAAAGAAGAAGCGCTAACGGCGCTAAGGATGAAAAATGTTTAAAAAAAAAGCGCGGCACCAGCAGGCACTGTCTAGGCAGCCTTGAGGCATTGGCTGCTGGCTCGCAGGCTCCTCCCGTCTCTTACGTTACTGCCCCTGCGTCGCTCCAGGGGCAGTGACGTAGGAGACGGGAGGAGCCTGTGAGCCAGCAGCCAATGCCTCAAGGCTGCCTAGACAGTGCCTGCCGGTGCCGCACTTTTTTTTAAAACATTTTTCGTCCTTAGCGCCGTTAGCGCTTCTTCTTTTTGTAGCGCCGGCCCTGCTGCTCAACAGGAAAAGCAGCAGTGGCCGGCAATGGGAGCTGGGGCTGGTGCTGGCATGCAGGGCGGGGCTCGTCGAGGAAAAGAGAAAAGAGATAAAACATGGAAGGATGGGGAGAAAAAGAGGGAAACAGATGGAAGGATGGGAGAAAAAGAGGGAAAACAGATGGAAGGATGGCAGAGAATGAGGGAAAACATGGAAGGATGGGGAGAAAGAGGGAAAACATGGAAGGATGGGGAGAAAAAGAGGGAAAACAGATGGAAGGATGGCAGAGAAATGAGGGAAACATGGAAGGATTGGGAGAAAGAGGGAAACATGGAAGGATGGGGAGAAAGAGGGAAAACAGATGGAAGGATGGGGAGAAAGAGGGAAAACAGATGGAAGGATGGGGAGAGAAAGAGGGAAAAAGGGATGGATGGGGAGAGAGACTCTGGATGGAAGGATGGGGAGAGACTGGAAGGATGCAGAGAGAAAGGGGAGAGACTGGAAGGATGTGGAGAGAGAAGGGACACTGAACAGAAAAGGGTAGAGTGATACAGAGACACTGGTTAGAAAGAGGGAGAGAGAGACAGATTGAAGGATCGGGAGAGAGGGTAAATGGATGGAAGGATGGGGAGAGAGAGAGGGAAGACGTTGGATGGAAGGGTAGGGAGAAAGAGGTGACACTGGACGGAAGGATGCAGAAAGAAAGAGGGGAGACTACTGGAAGGATGGGGAGAGAAAGAAGAGAGCTGCTAGATGGAAAAGGAGAGTAGTGAAAGACTGGAGAATAAGAGGAAGGGGCATGGGGAGAACAAGGGTGAGAAAAAGATGAAAAGCCATAAGTAGATGAAGGAAATTAAAGAATGGATAGTAAGAATGAATTAAATCTGGACAGAGAGAGAGAGAGGCAGAAAAATATTGAAGAAAGCAAAGAAAAAGGAGAGAAAAATGAGAAATGGCCAGGAAACCATGGCAGAAGAGTTAAGCGAAAACGAAGGAAAGCAGAATCTAGAGACTGGGAGCGACACAATGAGAAAAAGTAAATGGCCATACAAGAACGGTAAAGAAAATAATTTTATTTTTAATTTAGGATAAAGTAATATGGTACCTGTGTTAATAAAGTTTCAGAGACCAATACTTCCTTCCTTAGGTCAGGAGAGGATACCGTAACAGCATTATACTGACCTGAGGCAGGAGGTTTTGGCCTCTGAAAGCTCACTGAAAAGGGTGTTAGGCTATTAAATAAATTTTCTGAAATCTGATGCACTGAAAAGCAGCACTTTACCCTGTGTGACAAATGCATCTGATTAGCGTGACTAAATTTTGCTGGGGGAGGGGGATAGAGAGAAAATTTTGTGCCCACCCACTTTGGGTACAGGCCCATCCAAAATTGGCAGTCTGGCTACGCCACTGCTCTCCACGATACTGGCACCTGCGCATGTTCAGTTTTCAGCGCATGCCTGCTGCAGACTGCCAATGTGGAAAGATGCATTTTCCTGCCAGCTGAGATGTCTTTTGGTAGTGGTGGGGGAGAACATTTGTTGCCCACCCACTTCTTGCCTAGGCCCACCCAAAATCTGTTGTCTGGATATGCCCCTGCTGGGCTTGATGGACCTTTGGTTTGTGCCAGTATGACAATACTTTACTTATGTACTAATTGCACGTTGAAATGATATGGAATCATGCCTCTTAAAAAAATCCAAAATGTTAATGAGTTCATGTATGCATATTCTGTGCAATTATGATTTTTTTGGCCTCCACATTATTTGAACAATGAGGACATAGTGGATGGTGCACATGGGCAGACTGGAAAGGCCATTTGGCCCTTATCTCTTTCTGTTTCATCTATGTAGTTTTTCATATGGCCACAAGATGGTGCCAACTTGTTACAATTGATAATCATTAATGTTCTAGGCGAGCCAGATGTGCTCCAAGGACATAGCACTAGAAAATACCACAAAATGCTTGCATGAATAGGCAGGAATAATTGACTTTGTAAAATAAAATTAAAATATGCTTTGAGAAAACTTGACAAGTAAGTGTATTACAGATAGTAAACAATCCACAGATCTCAGAGAGTGAAACAAATAAGCTTAATTACACGATTTAAAAGCAACACTTTGAATATTTTAGAGCGTGCATAATTTCTTGCAGAAAGCATATGGCTGACTCTGCTTTAGTAACCAGAAAGTTGAATTGGTAGAAATGCGAACTGAAGCAATTATTTTGTCTGGTTGGTACAGGATTCTTTCTGTTCTTAAAATGAAAAGCCGATCACACAAAATCCTGTGACATAACAGGGCATGTTGACTGCACTGGAGTGTGAAGAACTTGAAGAAGTGTCTGAGCCCTGACAAGCCAGGGGTTCTGGATGGCTGCAAATAGTTCACAATAAGGGAAGGGGGAGGGAAAAGGAATTGATAGGTTTCTTGATCCTATTTGTTCATTCTATACCTCTCTGCCTCTCTCGCTGATTCTTTCTGTCTCCCTTTCTCTGTCTGACTTTTTCCCTCCTCCCACCCACCATCAGTTGGGATGTTTGAGCTCAACACCACAAAATGGATTTGCCCAGATATAATTCATACATCTCATCTGAAGTGCACCGTAGTTTGTTTTTCTACATTAGTTTTCATATACTCAGAAGGAACTATGATAATATTGTGACAGTGTTCTCTCAGTACAACTATTATAATTCTTCAAATTAATAAAGAACCAAAGCGTGGATTTCAAAGCTTTATTTTTAAGACCATAAGGAACAGAACCACACAAGCTTATTTAGGCAAAATGCAACTATAATTTAGAAGGCAGAGAGGGGCATATTCGAAAGGGGCGCCCATGTATTCCTGAGGCCGTCCTCGCAGGACGTCCCAGCGAAGGGACGTGGAAACCCGTATTATTGAAACAAGATGGGCGTCCATCTTTTTTTTCGATAATACGTTCGGGGATGCCCAAATCAAAAAATTTAGGTCGACCTTAGAGATGGTCGTCCCCAATTTTCGGTGATAATGGAAACCGAGGACACCCATCTCAGAAACTACCAAATCCAAGCCCTTTGATTGTGGGAGGAGCCAGCATTCGTAGTGCACTGGTCCCCCTGACGTGCCAGACACCAACTGGGCACCCGAGGGGGCACTGCAGTGGACTTCACAAATTGTTCCCAGGTGCATAGCTCCCTTACCTTGTGTGCTGAGCCCCCAAACCCCCACCAAACCCAGTCCCCACAACTGTACACCACTACCATAGCCCTTATGGGTAAAGAGGGGCACCTACATGTGGGTACAGTGGGTTTGTGGTGGGTTTTGAAGGGCTCATATTTACCACCGCAAGTGTAACAGGTAGAGGGGGGGGGGGTATGGGCCTGGATCCGCCTGCCTGAAGTGCACTGCACCCACTAAAACTGCTCCAGGGACCTGCATACTGCTGTCATGGAGCTAGGTATGATATTAGAGGCTGGAAAAAAAATATTTTAAAAAATTTTTTCGAGAGTGGGAGGGGGTTAGTGACCACTGGGGGAGTAAGGGGAGGTCATCTCCGATTCCCTCTGGTGGTCATCTGGTCATTTAGGCACCTTTTTATGGCTTGGTTGTAAGAAAAAAAGGACCAGGTAAAGTCGTCTAAGTGTTCATCAGGGACGCCCTTCTTTTTTCCATTATCGGTTGTGGATGCCCATGTGTTAGGCACGCCCTAGTCCCGCCTTCGCTATGCCTCTGACGCCCCCGTGAACCTTGGTCATCCCCGCGACGGAAAGCAGTTGAGGATGCCCAAAATCGGCTTTAGATTATGCTGATTTGGGCGACCCTGGGAGAAGGACGCCCATCTCCCGATTTGTGTCAAAAGATGGGCACCCTTCTCTTTTGAAAATAAGCCTGAGAGAGGGGCATTTTCAATAAAATGTCGAAGTCTGATTTTGGATGTTTTGCTAAGCCTGGTAGTACTTCCTTTTTAGCGGGCAGTACACCCGCATTGGGTTTACCGCTGCTTTGTAAAAGGGGCCCAAGTTATTTTATTTGTATTATGATGACATTACAAGTATCATATCAATGTTAAATGAATATTTTCCAGGCTGGCATTATAGCAGTTTTCGTATTTTCCTGACATTTTCCTATATTTCTGTTACATGATTGTTTTACAGTGTTGTTAAATGTTTACATTTGTGATAACATTTCATGCTAGTCTTATGACTAGGATTCAATTTGCCATCTTCAAATCTACCTCATTGATTGTATTATGAATCTATATGGCCATTTTACTATTGTCATGCTGTTAACAAAAATGTAAGTTTTATGTCAAGCTGTACAATAACTCAATAAATAAAAGGTATCTAATGTGAAAGGTTTATAGGTCTGTGTGTTTGTGTCTGTACTGTGGCCAATGAGAAATCCTTTATGGCATTTCTTTCTACGAAATGCAGTGCCTGTGAAAACCATCTCCCATACAAGTTACTTGACTCACAAATTTCTTTATTAATCACAGAGCTACTGGCTCTTGGCCCATTAATCAGATTCTGTTGGTTGAATACCTCAGCTGAAAGGATGACAGGTAAACACCAAGAGTTGCATTATTGATCGACTTGAATTTATTAGTAACCTTTCTTCATGCACCAGTTTTCATTCTATTTTGAGCCATAGAACATGTGGTTCTGAAGACGAGGCAGCGATAGCAGAGGACAGGACCAGACACTGTGCTGGTAAGTATTTTGCAGATTCTCCTTCCTTGCTTTAGGAGCATTTGTTTTGTTGTTGAAGAATGTCTACCGACCACACCTCTTTTTGAAAATGTTACTGTAAAATGAATGCTATAATTACTTACTGTAGGAGGCTGCAATTTTAGAAGAAACATCTGTTCAAAGAATAGCTCTTCACTTTTAAATGTGTAATGTTAGAATTTGATGTTTAAGAGTCTTATTCAGCTTTTACATTTCTCTTGAGCTCCCTCTGGCTGTGAACACCAGTATAACCAGTGACAAGCTGTTTTGTGCATAAATATGGGGGTCAATATTCAGCAGGTGGCAGTGAACATTTTGCTGACCGTTGCTGGCATTATTCCCGGATATTCAATGCTGGGCCATGTCCAGGCTTCCGCACTGAATATCCAGTTTATAGGGCGCCGACTAATGCGTTGTCTGTTAAGTCAATATTCAGAATTTAAGTGATTATGGGTTACCACATAAAGATAGGACTGTGTTTTATGCGGTCCCATTTATGCGGTTACTCTAGCCAGTTAAGTGCTGAATATCGGCATTTAACTGGCCAGCTGCTGACTCTGAAATCTCGGAATGCCCCCCAAAAAGCTGGTTTTCACCTAGGCATTAACCACTAATTTTCAGCAGTGGTAACCGGTTAAGTGCTGCTGAAAATTAGCAGATAGCCCTGAACAAGCAATTTAATCAGTCAGCAGCCCTTTCTGGCTGGTTAAATCATTTTGAATGTTGACCAGAGTGTGTCCAAATAAAATAAAGAGTAAAAGAAAACAAGAAAGGGTGAAAAAACTGAAGCAAGGAAAGGAAAAAAAATTCTTACAAAATACTCAGTTGCATAGATTTGAAAACCAATTTTTTTATTTCACTAAATGCGGTTTGTTTTGCATGCGTATATATATTTATATGCAAATTCATGCAGATATGAAACAGGATCATTGCAGAACAAGAGAGAAGCGCAATATAGTTTTCTAACTTGCTGTAGAACAGTGGCGTTCCTAGGGGGTGCACGCCACTGGGGGGGGGGGGGGCGTGTGAGCCTGTTCATCGTTCGTTCCATGCTCCCTCTGCCCCGGAACAGGTTACTTCCTGTTCCGGGGCAGAGGGAGCATGGGA
Organism: Microcaecilia unicolor; assembly: GCF_901765095.1. Classification (NCBI taxonomy): domain Eukaryota; kingdom Metazoa; phylum Chordata; class Amphibia; order Gymnophiona; family Siphonopidae; genus Microcaecilia; species Microcaecilia unicolor. The sequence goes on from NC_044031.1 coordinate 187,132,355, forward strand.
CGAACGACGGACAGGCATGCGCGGCACCCCCCCCCAGCGGCGTGCACCCGGGCAGGGTTTTTTTTCGTGGGGGGGTGTCCTTTCGCCGAGGGGGGGGGGTCGCACTACATCCGGGGGGGCGGGGCGCATCGGCAATCCGCCCTGGGTGTCAGCCCCCCTAGTAATGCCACTGCTGTAGAATCTATTCCCAACCATCACACGCAACTGGGGGGCCTTTGATATTGAGTACTATATATTCGTTGGTGTAAAAGAAAGAAAATTAAATGAATTCAAAAACAAGTAGGCTCAGAACTTGTTTTCTGTCAGGTCACAAGGGAGAAAAACTTTCCTGGCAGCACTCTGTAGGAGACCACAACACTCTGCAAAATCATTCTTCAAACAAAGAGCATGAATGTGTTGCCATTACTATAATCAAAATTATGAATTCCAAGCCAAAAAATGAGGCCCTGAAGGATATATGCTGTAGTTTAACCTTCTCATCTGACAGATTAAGCTCAAATTTATTGTCTTATGCGTTGGAAGTGGCAAATGCAATGCACTTTTGATTATGTTTTATAACCTTACATGCTTTTAGTTAATGAAGCAATATTGGCTATACTTCAATCCTGCCCTTGTATTGTATCTATTTCCTGCTTCTTATGAGTTACAAGTTACTACTGGGCCTTACGTTTTATCTAAAGCAAATATATTCATTTATCCAAACAGATGCCAACATTGGATAGATGCCTACATTGGAAAATAAATTGGAAGTGCTAAACACAATACAAATCATGCCTTCTTGGACACATTGAAGGAACTTGTTCAATATTGGAGGTGCTCAGCACCCACTGGCATCCACAGAGCTGGCTCCTATGAACACCCATGCAGTTGCTTTGGAGTCAGATGAGGCCTGGCCAGAGGAGAAGAGGCTGAAAGAAGATTTATTAGAAAATGAGGATGAACTGAGCAGGAGGGGGCGGTCTTCCAAAGCAGCTAAAGTAACTACACCAAAGGAAGACACAGCTGTAAAACCTGCTAATAGAGGCAGAAAAAAAAAGCTCAGCAATTAGCAGCAGATGAAGAGGAAGAAATGGAGGAAGAACAGGCCAGTGAAAACCTGGCGCAAAAATGAACAGGCAGGCAACCTAAAATGCCTAGAAAAGCACAGCAGAGGTTGGAGGCATGTGAATGTCTTGTGGATGAGTCATCACAATCCACATCACAGAAAAAATGAGGGAGGCCTCCAAAAACACTTCCATCACAAAACAAAAAGAATGTCCACTCTGGACATTACAAACAAGCAGCAAGTAAAGAAAATTAATCTAATGAAGACATGAGTCCTTCTCTTACGGATCATTTTACTATGGTGCGCTGAAAAATGACCTGCGGTAGTGTAGGCGCATGTTATGGGCGCGCGCAGATCCACTTTTCAGCACGCCTGCAAAAAACGCCTTTTAAAAATTTTTGCCGAAAATGGATGTGCGGCAAAATTAAAATTGGCACACGTCCATTTTGGGTCTGAGACCTTACCGCCAGCCATTGACCTAGTGGTAAAGTCTCATGCGGTAATGACCTTCAAGCGTCAGATGCGCACCAAAAATTAAATTACCGTAAGAGCCACAGGGTAAAAGGGTGGTAACTCCAAATTGGCACACATTGGGCGCACGTAGATACTTACGCAGCTTAGAAAAGGGCCCCTTAATGATGACATTCTTCAGGAAGAAGATGATCAATAAAGCACTCTATGTACAGTGCAAAATCTCAAAAAGAGACAGGCCATGAGCAATCCTAGCAGTGTCATCCTACCATATGAAGACATAGAGATCACTTTTATTGGAACGCTTGAGGCAGAATGAAGCTGTGGTTGCAGAAGATAAAAACAAACCAAAAAAGCAAATCCTTTGCATTTACTACCCCTATGTTACAAGCTTTAGCCACACAAATTGATTTAATTAGCTGTTGTTTTTTTCAAGTTGTAAATTGTAATTGTCCACTGGTTGTGTAGACATATAAACTAAAGAGACCAGTAAATAGTACTTTTTTTAATGTTTCAGAAGTGCTTGTTCTGGTCTCTTAAAGCATAATTTCTTTTTAAAGCAGACATGTGCTAAAATAATCAGAGAGTATAACCTTGGCATGGCAGCAAACACCAGAAGTCTCTTATCTTTTTCTGAAATTTACTTTTATTGAATAAATGTAATTTACTCACAGTTTGTAGATTCTCAGAAGTTACTGCCCCAATGCAAGAGACTTCCTAATTCTGAGAGCTGTATCGGTGGGTGGAGGTGGAATTTTGAAGAAAAGAAGCTTTATGGTAGAGGTGAGAGAGTGGTCAGGTAGATGAAGGTGGTTCAGAGATGAGGTGCTGAGTTGTGCAATATTGTGAGAGAAACAATGAACAAGGTAAAAAGACAAGTTCTCTGCAGGGGAACAGGAACATGTGCATCCAGAGACAAGATGGAGACTGCTCTCGTGGGAACAGAGAGGTCAAGAAAAACACCCACAAGCCCAAGGAAGGTGAGATAAAGGGAATAGGGACAGAACCTGAGACCAGGTAGCAGAGGTGGTCACCAAGGGCAGTCCTTGATTGGAGAGAAAGGCCATACCCTGCTGACCCATCGGAACAAAGATAGTAGGAATAATCAGGAAATGACAGCAAGTAGACAAACTTGGCTGAGAAAGGAAGGAGGCCTTTGCTGGAGAGCAGAGCTGCCAAGGGGGTCCCGATTTTTAAGAAGGAGATTTCAGTATACTCTCCTAGCTCCATCTCACTCTGCCTTGACTCCGCCTACTCTACCTCATGGCTCTGCCCCCTGGCAGAACTCAATCCCATGGCCATTCCAGAAAATATTTTATTTACACCAGTGACAGTAAGGATGGGTAAGAGGGAGTGTTTCATTCACTCTATTACACCCCCTGTCCAGCATATATTCCCCCCAGGCACATAACCACAAGGGGGACTCGGCCTCCCCACTTTGAGCTTAAGCCTACTCCAAAATTGTGGCATGGTTGAATCACTGGTGGAGCTGCCCAAGCCCCACTAGTTGAAAAGGCCCACTGCATGAGCCCCCTACAGTGCTGTTTGAGCAGTGCAGCAGTTGGCAGTGTTCTTCAGCCGCTGATGCCGGCCCTCCCGCATATGCTCAGTTCAGGCACTTGAAAATGGAAAATTAGATGATACCTTTTTATTGAACTAGCCTAATACCAATACTAATCATTTCTATAGTGCTACTAGATGTACGCAGCACTGTACACATTATATGCAGGTACTTTCTTTTTCCCTAGAGGACTCACAGTCTTAAGTTTTGGTACCTGGGGCAATGGAGGGTTAAGTGACTTGCCCAATATCACAAGGAGCTACAGTGGGAGTTGAACGTAGGTTGCCAGGATCAAAGCCCGCTGCACTAACCACTAGGCCACTCCTCCACTCTAGACATACACACGTTCTGTAAATATGAACATAAGTTACATAGTGCCTGTTTTATACATAGGTGGAGTCTGGGTGGCATATGGGTGGGAGTCACGCTTACATCATAACATAGAATATAGATGGGAAAGGGGGCGTTAAAGTTGTCTTATTTTAAAACCCTTTAGTGTCCAATGTTCCCATCAATCTGTTCCCATATGGCTTATTACGGGAACACTGGACACTAAAGGGTTAAAGAAAAAAATTTTTTTTTTTGGTTTACTAAAGGATTTATATGAGTCTCTATAGTAAGTATGGGGTCTAGGGTAACCTCTAGTTCCATCAATGATGATTCAAAGAAAAAAAGTGTTACCACATATAGTAAGTCTATCACTTGAAGGAGTCTTCTTAGATAGAGGGTCCATCCAGAAAATCTTAATTTTTTTCTATATTTAATTTCATGTAATTTCAGCTGATCCAGTTTTTGACCTCCTCAAAGCACTTTTAACAATAATTAATGTGTCATCCCAATTTATAAGCACAAAACAAGTTAATTACATGGGCTAAAATATAAATATTGCTACTGGGAAAGATATAAATACACTAATTATATGTTGCAATAATATAACCCTTTGTAATATCTTAGAAACTCAATATAAATATCCTTTATTAAGATAATCTTAGAAAATCTCCAATTACATCAAAATTCTCTTCTTAAAATCTCACATTCATTCATACACACAATTATACTCATAAACCTATTGTTGATACACAATAACATTTGAAATAACATTCACCAGAAGAAGGGATTTGGAGTCCTTAGTTACAAGTCCTATCAAGTAGGACTGTTCCATCAAAATAATTTTAAACCCTTGATTGTGCGATCATCAGGAAAAGTTCAGTGTGCTGTTCAAATTTCACTCAAAGTGTATATTCAATCAAATGCACCCAGGGACCTTTTTACTAAGACACACTGAAAAGTGGCCTGCACTGGTGTAGGCAGTTTTGGACATGCGAAGGTCAATTTTCAGTGCGCCTTGAAAAAAGGCATTTTTTGTGGCCAAAAATGGACATGCGGCAAAATTAAAACCAGCATGCATCCATTTTTGACCTGAGACCTTACCGCCACCCATTGACTTAGTGGTAAGGTCTCATGTGCTAACCAGGCGTTAATTGGACAGTGTACGTAAACTGCCAATTACCACCGGTTAAGCAACACACGGTAGAAAATATTTTCTACTGCGTGTTTTGGGTGCACGTCAAAAATGGAATTACCACCCGGGCCATGTAGTAATCGGGTGGTAGTTCCAATTTAGCGCATGTTGGATGCGCATAGACGTCTGCATGCCTTAATAAAAGCCCCCCCCCCCCAATAAACTGCACTGAAAATGTGCAAAAATGATTCTTCTTCCAAGATGTTATATAACTCTTCTTACTAAAAGATGATCCTCTCAATGTTCAATTTTAAGGGTCCAAATCTCCAAAACTGTTTCCCTCATAGACTAGATCAGGGGTAGGCAACTCCAGTCCTCGAGAGCCGCAGGCAGGTCAGGTTTTCTGGATATCCATAATGAATATGCAGGAGATAGATTTGCATACCATGGAGGCAGTGCTTGCAAATCTATCTCCTGCATATTCATTGTGGATATCCTGAAAACCTGATACAAAATACTTTTTTAATTGACATATACTCCCATTCATTCAAACTGATACTCATGGTCTCAACACAGATCCGTGTTTCACTGCTGCATCATCAGGAGTCCAAAATATTTGGCTGCTAATCTAATCTCCGATGAGACTCCCACTTCTCCCGCATGGCGTCCATTTCACAATGAGGAGAATCTGTTTGATGAATATCTGCTAACTGAAAGGAGGAAATTCTTAGTCACTTAGAGACAAAGTCAGTCCAATATCATAATGGAACCTTTGTAGTTGAGAGTGAATTTGGTATCTGAGGTTTATAATGTTTTCCTTAAAATACTGTAGATTGTTAGCCCCCTCAGTAGTTGGTTTAGACATAGTAGAAGGAGTCAAGGAAACCAAATTGCTTGTCTGGCAAATATTTTTTACTATTTTAAACAGTGGCATAGCTAGGACTGAATGGGTCCCCGGTGGAAAACTTAAGATGGGCCCCCCTATAACAATATCTCCCCCAAGGTAGTGGAGGTGGGGAGAGGGACCCCTTCAGAGCTCCAATATACAAACCCTGCAAAAATCAAACACATTCCATACCTATATAGAAAACCTGTCACAGTGACAGAAATAGAAACTGAAATACAAGTTATCAAAGATACACATTTACCAAAGTTCACATATTACAATTAAGAAGTTTAGAAAAAAAAATACTTGTTGCTACCTTTGTTAGCTCTTTTCTTCTTTTCTCTGTTTCCACATCCATCTTTCCTCTGCACCCCCTTTCCAGCCTGTCTTGTGTCTCTCCTCTTTGTCCCTGTCCCTATCCTGCCCCCATGTCCAGTATCTGCCCTCTCAGTGTCCCTGTCATCCCTCCACATTGAGCAGCTCTCCTCTGTGACCCTATCTTACTCTGTCCAACATCCTTCTTCTCTGTGTCCCTATCCCTCCACATGTCCAGCTTATCCTTTCTCTCTTCTCTTCTCTTCTCTTCCTCCTGCACACTCCCACCCTTGGTCTGGCTTCTATCTCCCTCCCTCCATTGGTCTAGCATCTCTCCCTACTCTCCCCCTATTCCAGTCTCTCTCTTCCCTCTGCTCCCCCCCCCCCATTTGAGTCATTCACCTCATTCTATCTCCCCTCCCCCTATCAGTCTGGCATCTCTGCAGCCCCCCCCCCCCTCACCATGGCCTTCAAATCAACACAGAATTGAAAAGCATCAGGTCCAACATGTAATGATTATGAGTATATATCTACAGTAATTTAAATAGTTCACATGAAAATATTACACACATCTGCTATCATGGGTTATTTGCAGAGCTGCCTTTGTTTACTGTTGTAATTCTGCACCCCCTCCCCCATCACACTGCAACCCACTGTTTCTATTATCTACCCTAGTTACATTGTTGGGTATCAAGAACCAATAAATGAATACAATAGGTTTTTTTTGTTACATTTGTACCCCGCGCTTTCCCACTCATGGCAGGCTCAATGCGACTTACATGGGGCAATGGAGGGTTAAGTGACTTGCCCAGAGTCACAAGGAGCTGCCTGTTGGCAATCATATTCCTGATATATTCAAACCTTATACTATAAACTCATGATAGAAAACAGAAAATGTGAAGAATAAATTGTTAAATTACAGAAGGAGGCTGGGTTTGTTGAGCAAGTTTTAAAAAGAAATGATGGGGTCCTTTACCAAGCTGTGGTAAAAGGGGGCCTGCACTGGTATCAGTGCATCTTTTGATGTGCACTGAAGGCCCCTTTTACTGCAGTGGGTGAAAAGCTGTCTTTTTTTTTTTTAAGAAATGGCTGTGTGGCAAGTGAAACACTTGCTGCGTGGCTATTTGGGGTGGGGAGCACTTACCACCACCCACTGAGGTGGCGGTAATAGCTCCCGCGCTAACCCGATAGTAACCGGGCAATGCGTGTTACTGCTCAATTACCACTGGGTAAACACCGGCACTACAAAAAATAAAAATATTTTTGTAGCACCGGAAGTGGTACATGCTGGAGGTGGTAACTACTGCCGGGCTGCTGCGGTAGCCCGGCGGTAATTGTAATTCAGGATTAGCGAGTGGTAAGCCCATGTTGGACTTACCTCCACTTTGTAAAAGACCCCCTTTATTTTTATCCCTAGATGAGAATTAGATCTAGTAAGTCTGAGGACAAGAAGAAGTGGTCTTTCATTTATCTTCTGACAGCTCCAGCAGTGGAGAAGAACTCTTTTGATGAAGGACGTAACCCTAGTAGCGCTCTAGAAATGTTAAGTAGTAGTAGTAGTGAATTAACTGATGGTGAGTAATGATCATTTGAATGGGCATATTTTACATTTAAAATAGTTTTCGGCCATGTGTCTTTCCATTTAACTAAACTGATTACAGCTCCTTCTTATAGAAGAAATTCTTGTACAACAGGTTAGTTCTTATTGGATTTTGATACTTTTAAAGGAGTATGTTTCACAAAACATTTTAGAAGGTTCCTTTCTTTTTCAGCCTGTTTCAATTTTGTAATTGTTTTCCACTCTGGGCTTATTCTATAAGTAGCTCCTAAAAATTAGTGCCAAAAATTTAACACGCCAGTGCGATTCTATACAGAGTATGCAACCTTTATAGAAGCACTCTTCAGCAGAAACTGTGCCTAACTGTAGGTGCTTGCAATTAGGCCTGCTATGTGTAGTCTTAAATGCAGGCGCCTACAGTTAAGTGCAATTTGGTCATATTCTATATCAATGTGTATAACATTTGGGAATGCCCCTAGCAACACCCCTATCCATGTCCCCAAATATGTACATGTTAGGATTTACGTGCACATTATTATAGAATATAATAACTGCCTGATCTCAGCGACACAACAACGCTAAAGCTCGTAATGGCCATCACCGAAACCCCCCCGTCGAATGTTTCCTCTATGTGGTCCTACCACATGAACCTTATCCAATCACAACTTCACCTTTGTATTTGTATACACCGGAGCCTGCAACTGCTCTCCGGCACTATGTAAGCCACATTGAACCTGCAAAGAGGTGGGAAAATGTGGGGTACAAATGTAACAAATAAATAAATATGATATGTGCGTAAATTTTAATTATTGTCAATTAGTGCTAATTATCACCCAATTATCAGTGCTGATTGGCTCATTACTCAAGTTACACATATTAAATTGGACGCATGCCCAATTTAATGTATGTGACTCAGCCCCATATATAGAATTTGGCCCTATTTGTTTAAAAACAACAATCTTATCTATTGTTTTCCAAGCATTTGAAAACATATCTATTTTGGAAGCATTTGGTTCAACATAGGAATTAGGTTTACTTAACTACCTGTATGCAATCTTTAACGGGATATTGTTGTCTATATGAACATATTGGTGCTCATTTTCAAAGCAGAGGGACATCTTAAAAATGCCTAAACAAATGTCCACCTGCTAAAAATGTGTAAATCCTGATTTTGGAAAGTCAAAATTTAGACATTTCACACTGTGGTTTATCCAAATAGCAAGGGTGCATTTGTGGGCATGTTTTGGGGGGGACTGTAGAGGGCCAAAAAGTAGGACGTCCAACAAGGATTTTCTAATGGGATGAAATGTCCATGTCTAAAAAGAAAGATGTTTCTATCTAGACCTGTTTCAGTCTCATCCAAGTTACAAAAAGTTGCTTTAATTGAGCAGCTGACCACTGGAGGGATTAAGATATGACCACCTCTTTATTCACTAGTGGTTGCTCTCCCTTTCCCTCTCCCTTGAAAGTGAAAGTGGAAACAAAAATCAGGCTGTATGTCAGTTACGGGTATTATGGCCATTCTGAAGAAAGCAATAAACAGATCAGAGAAGTAGCCTAGTGGTTAGTGTAGTGGACTAGGAATCAAGTGGCTCCAGTTCAAGTCCTACTTAAAAAAAAAAAAATTAGAGCCTTCCAGAAACAGAAAAATACTACTGTACCTAAATATATAAACAAATCAAAAGTTTTCTCTGTGCCAAAAAAGAAACGACAACAGTGACTGCGTGAAACGATATGTGGAAGGGCAGTTTTGATATGACGTCTAAGTCGGGCTTTGGACTTTTTGCGCTAAACATCCCAAATCTGAATAGGAAATATGGCCATTTTCAAAACCACAAAATGTCTTTTTTTTAAATACCATTTGTAACAAGGTTTTGTGCTCTGTGCATTTATTTTTTCAGGTCATTTTTGAAAAGAACCCCAAAACCTGTGCAAGTGAAAAACATAGGAAATCAAAACATTGGGATGTAAGAGGGGACAGCATTTTTAGCAGACTGGTCCCCCAGACATTCCAGGATCAGGAGAGCAATGGGGCAACCTAGGAGGCACTGCTGTGGGCTTCATATAAATGCTCCCAGGTACACCCTTTCACCATTGCTCTCTTATCTTGTTTGCTGAGTCCTCCAAAACACACCCAAAACCCACTATCTCCAACTGTACACCACTACAATAGCTATGGGTGAAGGGAGTACCTATATGTGGGTACAGTGGGTTTCTGGTGAGTTTGGAGAACTCACAGTTTCCAGCATAAGTGTAACAGGTAGGGGGAGGTATGGGCCGGGGTCCACCTGTCTACAGTGCACTTCACCCATCACTAGGCTACTCCAGGGACCTGCATGCTGCTCTAATGGACCTGGCTATAACATCTGAGGCTGTCATAGAGGCTGGTGAGTACTAATTTTATTCACATTGTTTGGGGGGTGGGATGGGGTCAGTGACTACTGGGGGAGTCATCACCTTTTTGTGCCTTATTAGTTATAAAAACAGGTCTAGAACAAAACGTTGAAGTTTTTGCCCTAGACAGTTTTGTTTTGTTCCATTATGGTTCTAAAACATCCAAGTGTTAGGCGCGCCTTAAGCCCGCCCTTGAAACGCCCCCGACACAGCCCCTTGTGATATGGATGTATTGGAGATGAAATGCATAGATAAATGTCTGCAAAATAGGTTTTGAAAATAGCAAATTGGATTTTTTTTTAGAAGAAATCTGTCCGAATGGTGCTTTATGACACTTTTAGGAAGTTTTTCTCTATCAAAAATGAGCCCCATATTGTTATATTAATGAAACAAATGGTTTCTCTCAGTTATCCGAGCTATGGTGAACCACATCCTCAGCTTGGTGGGCATATAGGTTACAATGAAGAAGCCAAGAAGACTCTCATTAGACACCTGGATACAGCCTTGAGTAAACCATACATGCAAAGTGCCAAAATAGAAATAAATGTGCAATCTAAAATCTTCAAATACATTGAATGTACTCAATGCTGTCTAATACAAAATGTAAACAGTGTCCCCAAAATAACAATGTCCAGAAAATAGGCAAAAAATGTTGGCATCACTTCTTCTTAAAAAGTCATAAAATAAATAACTTATCTGTAAATCCAATCTAAGTGAACCCCGGGTTCTACAGAGCTCCGTTTTGGATAAATATCCTTCTTTAGGAACCCAAATGTCCAAATTCTGGCTCAAGAGTTGCAATTCAATTGGCTGTTGCCTTCTAAAGTGATGCCAATTCGACTTCCTGCACTCACTGTTGTCTTTTTTGCACGGAGAAAGTTTTTGATTTGTTAGCATTTGTATGTTTTCTTGTTTGTGGTTAATATTTGTGAGACCTAAATATATAAGGACACCTGCAAGCCTGAAGACTATTTAAGTGGTGTACATTCAGGTACATTAGGTATTTTTCGGGTCTTCGAGTGATCACATTGACAAACAATGAGTTGTATTAAGGCTTAAAACTATGTCTCTTGGTTTACAGTCCACTGCACTAACCACTAGGCTACTCCTCTATTCTTCAGGGACCTCTCTGTGGCCATATTTTTGTTGTTCAAAAGTTGGACATTTCACTTTGGAAAATGGCTATTCATTTTGGACATTTCCAGTGCAAAAATGTCCATTTCACGGCCATAATTGAATAAGAAATCAAGACTTTTTCCTGTTTGATTATGCTGTGAGATGGACGCTTGTTTTTGATGTTATGAACAGGATGGGTTTTTTTGGACTTAGTTTTTTTTTTTTGTTTTTGTTTGAATGTCCCTCATTATATACCGTTTGAACTAGTTGGGATTTATCAGTTTATAAATACTGGAGAATAGAATAAAATAGAATATTGGATGTGAACATCATTGGGAAAGGGAAGAGGTTTAAGAGGTCAAGGGGGAGTTGATACTGTTTCATTTGGGAATTTTTAATGAACATTAACGAAAATAAATTAGTCTAAACTGAATGGGCTGTCCTGTTTTTCTGTTAATTTTACTATGTTACAAATCTGAAATTCACGGTCCTAAAAACTATTTCATTTGAATCAAAGCTCAAATAGCAGCTTATATTTCATTTCTATTGAACATCCTTGGCTTCAGAGTCTAGTAGTGGAACCTACTGTTGCAACCATTACATTGGGATATTATAGGCTATCTGACAAACTTGGACAGCCAAATGTAGGCTTTGCAATAACAGGCCTAAATCTACATTCGAATCACATATTCTCCTTGCTGAACAGGAAGGCTTGATTTGGAATGCATTCCTGTCAGTGATTTTGGAATAAACTGAGGTATTAAAATGGCCTTGAGAGTGTGCCATTTGAAAAAGATAACTGAGAATCATGTAATTCAAAAACAAATTTAATAGTAGAATGGCAAGAGTTCAAATAATCTATAAATTCCAGAAGTTGTTTACTAGTATGTTTCCAATTCAAAAAAACATCATCTATAAAGCATCAGCAAGATATCAGAAACTGAAAAATGAAGATGAATAAACCCAGCCCTCTTCAAATGCCTCCATAAATAAATTGGCAACTAAAGGAGCAAAGGCAGCAGCCATTGCCACCTCAGAGACCTGTTGATAAAATTTATAATCAAATGTAATATAATTTTATTCCATTCTCATCGACATAAGTAATAACAAAAAAGAAGTAGGTACCAAATAAGGCTGTGGGTTTTTTTTTTTTCTAAAGCATCTTCAATTACTGTAACATGTCTCCCTTCTGGTATATTAGTATATAAAGGATGTGCATCTAGAGGATGCTTCACCATCAAGGTTATATCAATTTTTGTCTGCCATATATGGGCCACTTAGCCTCAGTATCTCATGGTTTCTCCTTGTCATGTGATTTACAAGAAGTGCATACCAATATTTGCTATTTACTGATCATGCACTTTGTACACAAGCAGCTTTAGGGAGAAACAAAACTTATGCTGATGTCAGCAGATCTGAGTGCTTACAGGCCTAGCTTGCAGACCAAGTACAGGGAGGAATATACAGGAGGGACAGGCAGTTTACTTATCTCTTGGTATTGAAAATGTGACAGTGAAATAGCATCTTCCACTGGCAGGACTGAAGGTGGAGGACTCCCACTCAACTTAGAGGGAATAGTGCTGACTGCTGCTGGTGTTATGCCCAGAAATTCAATACTGGGTCATGTCTGGGCTCCACATTGAATTTCTGGGTTTCCGGAGCTGGCTACACATTAGCGCTTAACTGGCTATGGGGCACTGAAAAAAGATAGGACTGACTTTTATGCAGTCTAATTTATGTGGTCACCTTGGCCAGTTAAATGCTGAATACCGGTCACTTAGCTGGCCAAATGCTGACTCTGTCCCCTGAATGTCCAGTCATTTTCAATGGCACTAACTGGTTACGTGCTGTTGAAAATGACTGGATAGCCCCAAACAGGCGAATTAACCAGCCATGAGTCATTTAAATCACTTTGATTATCAACCTCTTTGTTTCCCCAAGCTGTCATAGAGCCTGATACCATTTGCCAGTATTGCTTTTGGTGGTGGGGGGGAGGGGAGAAAACACAATAGGAGAATACGGGGGCAACTTCCTCTAAGTCCTTCTGTATAGCACTGCACAAAATGAGCACCTTTATATAATGTAGAGATCCCAGGGAGAAAGCATAGTTGCTTACCTGTAATGTGTGTTCTACATGGGCATCAGGATAATGCATACACACTTGGTATCCTTTCTCCTGGAGTTGCCAGCTTGGACACTCACTCCCTAGTTTGATTGTTTGAATTGTACATTTAATCAGGTATGGAGGAGTCATTCCCACTCAAAGGCAAGTCACTGTTCATATCAGCTCTTTGAATAGCCAGAGAGGACGATATTAAAAATTGAGAAGGTATCAATGAAATGGATGAGAAGTGCAGGAACGATGAAGTCTGTGTTTGTTCCTTGATGCTATTGGGTGCTATAGGTTGTGCTGCCAGTTATCTTTCCTTCTTCCTCTTTTTTTGAGGGAATGGAGGGCATGATGGTGTGTATACATTATCCTGATGAACACGGAGAACACTCATTACAGGTAAGCAACTACGCTTTCTCCTTGGTATAGGATAATGCATACACACTTGATGATTCTCTAGCTCAGGGATGTTACTTTCTTCATGGCAACGAAACAACTCGGCATGAAAAAACTGGGAGGAGGAATATGAAAATAAGCTTTGGAGTATGGTTTGTAAAAAATTGGCATCTGTTCGAGATGCATTGTCCAGACAATAATGTTGAGCAAAAGTGTGTGGAGTAGACCACGTAGCTGCTTTACATATATCCAGAAATGGAGTTCACCTTAAATGGGAAGTGGCAGTGGCCATCGCTCGAACTGAGTGAGGTCCAATTCTATCTGGTGGAGGAAGTTATCTTGATTGTAACAAAAAAAAAAAATACAGTCTGCTATCCAAAGTGAAAGAGTGGACTTTGATACTGGTTGACCAAGAGGGGCAAAATCGGAAGGGGTGCCCAAGTTTTCCTGAGGACGTCCTCACAGGACGTCCTGGTGAGGGGGCGTGGAAACCCGTATTATCGAAATAAGATGGGCATCCATCTTTTATTTCGACAATATGATTGGAGATGCCGAAATCACAAAATTTAGGTTGACCTTAGAGATGGTCGTCCCTGATTTTCAGCCATAATGGAAACCAAGGACACCCATCTCAGAAATGACCAAATGCAAGCCCTTTGGTCATGGGAGGAGCCAGCATTCATAGTGCACTGGTCCCCCTCACATGCCAGGACACCAACTGGACACCCTAGGGGGCACTGTAATGGACTTCAGAAATTGCTCCCAGGTACATAGCTCCCTTACCTTGGGTGCTGAGCCCCCCACCCCCCCAAAAAAAACCCCACTCCCCACAACTGTACACCACTACCATAGCCCTAAGGGGTGAAAGGGGGCACCTACATGTGGGTACAGTGGGTTTCTGGTGGGTTTTGAAGGGCTCACATTTACCAACACAAGTGTAACAGGTGGGGGTGGGGGTGGGATGGGCCTGGGTCCACCTGCCTGAAGTGCACTGCACCCACTGGCTCACATTTACCAACACAAGTGTAACAGGTAGGGGGGGATGGGCCTGGGTCCGCCTGCCTGAAGTGCACTGCACCCACTAAACCTGCTCCATGGACCTGCATACTGCTGTCAGGGAGCTGAGTATGACATTTGAGGCTGGCAAAAAATATTTAAAAAGTTTTTTTTAGGGTGGAAAGGGGTTAGTGACCACTGGGGGAGTAAGGGGAGGTCATCCCCGATTCCCTCTGGTAGTCATCTGATCAGTTCAGGCACCTTTTTGAGGCTTGGTCGTAAGAAAAAATGGACCAAGTAAAGTCGCCCAAGTGCTCGTCAGGGACGACCTTCTTTTTTCCATTATCGGTCGAGGACGCCCATGTGTTAGGCACGCCCCAGTCCTGCCTTCGCTGCACTTCCAACACGCCTCCGTGAACTTTAGTCGTCCCCGCGACGGAGAGCAGTTGAGGACGCCCAAAATTGACTTTCGATTATGCTGATTTGGGCGACCCTGGGAGAAGGACGCCCATCTCCCAATTTGTGTTGAAAGATGGCGCCCTTCTCTTTCAAAAATAAGCCTGCAAGTGTTTTGGTATGAAAGGAAAGGAACAGCTGAAAGGAGTGCCTGTGAGGTTGTGTGTGACTGAGATAACAAAGTAAAGCTCTGCAACAGTCCAATGTGTGAAGAGTTTGATCTGCAGGAGAGGAATGTGGTGTTGAAAAAAAAATGGGTAATACTATATCCTGTTTGAGATGAAAAGTGGAGACCGCCATGAGTAAAAAGTTTGGATGTATGGAGGATAATAAACCAAAGCTTGTATGGTGATGGTGATGAGGAAAAGTGCTTTCCAAGAGAGATGCTATAAAGAGGCAAATGCTAGATGCTCAAAAGGAAGCTGCAGCAGCTGAGTAAGAACTAAATTGAGGTCCCACATAGGTGGAGGAGGTGGAACAGGAGGATGTAGATGAAAAAGTCCTTTGAAAAAACGCTTGATCAATGGATGAAATGAAAAAGATGACTAATGAGCATCTGTGTGATATGAAGAAATGGCTGCTAGATGAACTCTAATGGACGAAGGCTTTAATCCTGAGTTGGAGAGGTGTAATAAATACTGGAGAAGATTTTGTACTGAGCAAATAAGGGAATCAAAGTCATGATCTGTGCACTGTGTCATGAATCTCTGCCATTTATAGAAATAAGATTTTTGAGTAGGTTGCTTAGTAGCTGCAGACAGAGCATCTTGCTAAAGATGAAGAGAGCCTGTGAGTCTCCAAGCTGTGAGGGCTAGTTTTTGCAGGTTGGGATGAAGAAGCTGACCATTCTGGAGACATGGGGGTGGTCCACTGAAAACTTGAGAAGCCAAGGGCACCATGATTGTCTTGGCCACCTGGGAGCTATGAGAATAATGTCTGTTGTATCGTGGAGTATTTTCCTGATCACTTTGTACAACAAGGGGATTGGGAGGCAAGTGTAACAGAGGCCCCCAATCCAAGGAAATGCAAACGTGTCCTAAGGAAGACTGTGTTGGTGAAGAATCCTTGAGCAAAAGGTCTTGTATTTGGTGTTGTAGTCCGAAGCAAATAGGTCAACTAACGGTGTGCCCCAGTGAAGGAAGATGGAGTGGCCTACTTGAGGTGAGAGGGACCACTCTTGAGGAATAAGCACTCTGCTGAGCTTGACTACCAAGCTTTTGGGGAGTCCTGGAATATAAGTGGCCTGCAGAAATGCTTGAAGGCTCAGAACCTTTGTCCAAATTCGATGAGCTTCCTGGCACAAGGTTGAAAAGCCCATACCTCCTTGTTTGTTTAGGTAAAACATTGTCACTTCATTGTTTGTCTGTAAAAGCAACATCTTTCCCTTGATGAGATGAGAAAAGATTAGTAGTGCATAATAGACTGCTCACTGCTCTAGGAGATTGATGTGATAAGACATCTATGTTGCAGACCTGAGTCCCTGAGTGTGATTTTGCTGTACGTGAACTCCCCAACCTTGTGGAGATGCATCTGTGGCCAGAATGAGATCTGCTGCAGATAGATTGAAAGACACTCCAGTCTGTAGGTTGGAAGAGTCTAGCCACCATGACAGACTCTTCTTGATCTCGGGGACCACTGAGATTTTGTGATGTAAACTCTGTCCATGTTGGTTCCATCGCATCTTGTGGAAGACATGTGACCCAAAAGTTTGAGAAGGGATCTGGCAGTGCAGGTTTTCTTCTTCAAAAGTTGAGCCATGAGCATATGAATGGTTTGTATGCAATCCTTAAGAAGATAGACTCTGATTTGAGTGGTGTTGAGAAGTGCACCTATGAACTGAAGTGACTGAGTGGGAATTTTTGCCTACTGAGAATGAATACCAAAGATTCTAGTGTGGAGATAGTCACTTGCAGGGCTTGGATGAGTGCTGGTCTGGAATGCACAACAACAAGCCAGTCCTCTAAGTAAAGAAAGACAAAAATTTGTTTCAGCCTGAGTCTTCGTAAATACCCTGGGGGCAGAGGATAGACCAAATGGAAGAACTTTGTATTGGAACAGTTGTTTTTGGAAGGAAACGCGGAGATATTTCCAGTCGTTGGGGTGGATTAGAATGTGGGCATACTCGTCTTTCATATCCAGAGTTGCTAACCAAGAATTCTGAGAGATGAGGGGAAGAACTGATTGGAGAGACTGCATTCTGAATTTTTCCTTCTCTGTAAACATACTTAAGTCTCTGAGGTCAAGGATGGGCTGTAGGCCCCCCAACCTCTTTGGAATTAGGAAATAACAAGAGTAAGAACCCCGATCTGTGCATAAATGGTTTACTGGTTCTAGTGCTTGAATTGTGAGCAGACATTGAATTTTTTGGAAGAGGATGGAAGTCTGGTGTATTGAGAGTAGCCTTTGTGAGCACAGAAGAAGCATGGGTTTGCAGTCCCGTGGACATGACCTTTGAAATGAAGAGCGTTGGAGAGGCCTCATATGCTGAGGTTTTGAATAGGGTTAATATTGTTTCTTGCAAGAAGGTTAGTAAGGATAAGGCTTCCTGTAGGAAGAAGGCGACCATCGTTTGTACAAAGTAGCAGTGTCAGAGTTGGGGTTAGAGAGTTCCTTAAATGTGAAGAGGTTCTCCTTAACCTAAGTTACTGCAATCTTAATTTTATCTTCAAAGAGATTACACCCTAAACATGAGGCATCTGCCAGTCTATCATGGAGGTCATCCCTGACACCTGAAGCACAGAGCCAGGCCATTTCATCTTGCTGCTATAGAAATAGCACCCAGGCGGGAAGTTGTATCAGATAGATCATAAGTATTTGTTATCAAATGAAAAGTGAGTTCTTCCATTGTTTGGAGGAAATGAGTGACAGGCACTAGTTAAGCTGTAGAGGGAGAATCCAGTGCAGGATAGAGCTTAGAATATTGGTAATGCAAGATCTGAAGTTGATGAGCAGCTATTCTGAAGGATAGTGTAGCAGCTGTAAATTTTTTCCTGCCTACGGCATCCAGAGTCTTAGATTCTTTCCCCAGAAGGCGAGGAGTGGCCTAGTGGTTAGGGTGGTGGACTTTGGTCCTGAGGAACTGAGTTTGATTCCCACTTCAGGCACAGGCAGCTCCTTGTGACTCTGGGCAAGTCACTTAACCCTCCATTGCCGCATTGAGCCTGCCATGAATGGGAAAGCACGGGGTACAAATGTAACAAAAAAAAAGGAAGATGTGATTTTAAAGATTTAGAATTGTTAATCTTTGCTTCAAATACCACTGAGTAATGTGGAAGCTGAGGTTCCTAATGTCCTTGTGCGGACTGAACCTTGCACTTTGAATCCAGGTGTTTGAATATGGGTTGCTGAGGGTAAGGATTTTGCTAGATTTTAGCCTGTAAGCCTTGTAGCACAGAGTGAACAGGAACCGCATTTGGTCCTAAGGGAATGTCTATGGCTTTCAAAATACTTTGAAAATCTTTTTTTATTCATGGCTGTTATTTCTGACCCCAGCACCAGCTCCTTTAAAATCTTCTGAATAAATATAGCATAATTAATGTCCTCAGGAGAAGGATCTTGCATAGGTGGATCTGATTGATAAACTGTGTCAGCAGAAGTGGATGGCTGAGGTGGAGGAGGGAAGAGCTGAATATAAGAATTATCCTCTGAAGAAAAGTCTTCATCGTGTTCTGGAGAAGACTGAGGCCATTGCTGAGACTGTGGAGAGGGACTTTGCAGCCGGACAGAGGGAACTGGAGGAAGAGTGTGTGACAGCGGGAAGGGTGGAGGGTGAAACAACAGAGGTGAAGAGACTGCTGAAGACGGTTGTTGTAAAACTTTTGGGTGGAGGCTGAAGTGGGCATGTGATTTGTACCTTAGAAGGCAATGGAGTGGCCTCTTGAGACCTCTTAGCTGAAGCTACGGGTATGAGAGAGGTATGTCCTGTCAATGTTGACTTTGCGACTGAGGGAGAAGTAAACCGTTTTTGTTTGAGTTTTGGCACTTCCCTATTTGTGGCTTGAAAGCACCGCCCGGCTGTGTTTCAACTTGTATGAAAGTCCCCTGAGGGGCCAGGTTGAAAGTGCCTGAAACCTGAGGAACTGTCTGAGAGCCCGTAGGTTTCAAGAGAGTCTGAGTATCTCCGGTTTGTGAACCTGTAGGTACCATAATATGGCCCCTTGGTCATGCTTTATGAATTAGCTTTGCTGTTGCGGTTTTCCTGTCAGCTGTTCTTCCCTGTAGGAGAGAAACACCCGACGCGGTCAATGGAAGAAAAAAAACTGACATGAACACTGATGTGCCTTTGAGCGAGATGGACTCCTTAGTACCTGATTTGATGTACAATTCAAACAGTCAAACTATGGAGAGAAAGTCTGAGATGGCAGCCCAAGGAGAAAGGCTACCAAGTGTGTATGCATTATCCTATACTATAGAGAAGCTGTAAGTCCTGATGTTGATCTTAGTGGACACAAACATACATTCCTCTGAAATGGGGAATACACATTTATATTTTAGCTCCACCCTAGTCTCATCCAAAACACACCCAAATCATACCTTTGCCATAGATTTCAATGTCTATATACACATATAGGGTTTCTAAAATAACCACCATTATATATTAATGTTTATCTGTATTATCTATTCTAATAATTTTCTTAGAATTCTGTGCAACACTCAAGATTTCTTTTACTAAGCTGTGGTAAAAAGTGGCCTGCAGCAGTGTGTATTGGGCGTGTACTGCGTCTGCAAAAAAGGGCTTTTTTTTAATGAGACGGGAAAAGGGCATGCGGTAAAACTGAACCTGGCACGTGTCCAAAATCGGCCTGAGCCCTTAACACCACCCACTGATCGAGCGGTAGGGGCTCATGTGCTACATGCACTGTGACCGGTCGGCGCATGCCAGCTGCCGATTACCGCTGGAAATGACGCACGTGGTAGGAAATAAATAAATAAATCATCCAGGCGTTATGGGTGCGCGTCAAATCTAAAATTACCACCAGTGAGTGTGGTAGCCTGGCGGTAGTCTCATTTAGGTGCATGCTGCACGTGCGTAGCGCCCAAAGTGCCTTTCTAAAAGGGCCCCCTAGTCATTTCTGAATTAGCCATTAGTTGTCTTTTGCAATGCATTTATTTTTCTGCCACTGTTTGCTCTCTCAGCTAAGGGATAAACCTGTCCCTTTGCCTGCAAGTGTTCTACAACTTCTCGATGCCTGACTTGCAACAGTAAAACTATACTGGCAATAACTGATGAAGATTATTTCCAGTTATTAATAAGCTAGCTCATGTGCTATCAGGGCCTTAAAAAGAGGGTGAAGAAACTATAAAAGCTCACAAAACAGTTTCAGTTCTTCCCTGCCCTGTATTTAGTAGCTCTTGGTGTGAGATACATTTATCATCTCATAATCCTCTTAATGCTGAGGTTGTCCTCTCCCTGTTCCAGGAGGTGGTCTTCTTGGAGGTCCAGGTAATGGTGTTCTTGGTCCAGGTGGTTGAGTCACTGCTATGCGTGGAGGTGCTTGTGCCAGTGCTGGTCCTTTTCCAGATGCAGTGGTGACAATATTTTTATCATTCTTTTTTTCACTACCTAAGAGCACAAAATTATGCATAAAAGTAAGATAAGAAGCAGAAATGATGTATTGGACAAAATAATGACATTGAAGGGACAATTTGCAGACTGTCTTCTTTGGGAGAAGTCCTTAATTATATGTTTACTCTCTTTTTGAAATTTGCCAGAGACAGTTGTAACTGATTATTTTAAAAATTGGCTCCATGCTTTACTTCCATATTCTGCCCAAATCTTGCACCAGGAAATGTGTTTGGTCAACATAACTAAAATTACACACTTCTGCCTAATTCTGTAAAAGTTGTAAAAAAACTGTGTGACCAAATTTGGGCATGTGCCCAATTTTCGTGTGCAATTTAATTAAATAGCCAATCGGTGCCAATTGAAATGGCTGAACCATACCATCTTCATTTTCTTCCTCAGATCCAAATTTGCTTGTTCAAATGCTTTTGAAACAGCATTCAAATAGTAGGATGCTGGGCTTGATGGACCTTTGGTCTGTCCCAGTGTGGCAATACTTATGTACTTATGATTTTTTAGGCACCATATATAGAATTCCCCCCTTTATGGAACAACAGCTATAGTGATGGATGGCAGTTTTCAAAAAGACAATTTAATTTAGGTATCCAAACAAAAGGAAGAAGATTCTTATCACATATATAAATACATAAAACAGCAAAGACCAACAGGGAGGTGGTGGTGGTGGTATATCAGACTGTCAAAAAAATATCAACTAAATAAAACAAATCAATAAAACATCTCTCTATATAAAAGGCAACACCACATTCTATGAAGCCTCCAGCCGGAAGTGTGAAGGGGGCGAGATATCCGGTTTCCCTATGAGTGTCTGCCCCGCCCTCTCTGTAACACAGTCAGTGAAGGAAAACAGCAGAGCACGAAATCAAATCGCTGGCTCTGTAACAGTGAAGGACTCAGAGGGGGGAGGGGAGAGAGGCCAGAGGGCAGGGACACACACACTCCCACATGCACACAGAAGAAAACATTGCTAGCCCCCGTTTCATTTGCATCAGAAACGGGGCTTTTTTACTAGTACATTAATAAACAGATAAACACACAATAAGTAAGACATAAAGAGGCCTTTTATTAAGCTGCAGTAAGCACTAACGCATGCTTAGCACAGGGAAAAAGGCACTACTGTGGGGCACGCTCAAGCCTTCTTTTAGAGCACAAATAATATGGTATCTTACAGAGACAATAATAAAATACACACACCAGGTTGTCTCAACACAGAATTAGTATAGATAACAGAATATAAATGGTGTAATAAATAAATAAATGGAATATAGAGCTGCAATCATTGCCCCACCAAAACAGAAAAGCCACATGAACACTCATTTTTTTTTACAGTAATCATAAATTTTCACATTACTGTATAGCCCTAATTTAATTTTAGAAAGTTTTCTAAATGGAACACATTACAAACTGATTTGACTCTGGCTTTGTGTGAAAGTGAAATACAGCCTGTACTATATTATTTATTTCATCCGTAATTCTCCAGAGGAGGATGCTCTTGTCCCTAGACTATATCTTACCTCTTTCAGGTGGTTTGAGATTGTTGCCATTTCTCGCCTTTAATGGAAGTAAGTCTTCTAAGTCTTTCATGACAGAACTAACTTCCCCAGTGTTGTTCCTTTTGTTTTTCTCTTCTTCTCGTTGCTGCACAAAATAAATTTATATTATTGAGTCAAAAGAAGGCTTCAACACCAAATAAAAAATTCTAGGACTCTCCTTGTAACCAATTCTAATTTAGCAAACACCAGTTACAGTAAATGAGGCAGAGGAGTCACATAATGGTTAGAACAACACGCTGGAAACCAGACAGCTCAGGTTCAAATCCCACAGCAGCTCCCTTTGGCCCCAGATAAGCCACATAACCCTCCAGTTGGATAGCCAGGAGTGGCACTAGCAACCTCACCCCACCTAGGGCCTTCCATCAAACCCATCCCACCTGTGGTGACTCCCATAAGCTGTTCACAAGTTGATGCATGTGCACAGGAGGGAGAGTTATGGCAAATGGAATTCTCCACTAAATAAATAATGTGCAAAATTCATTACTGCAGTAAAACAGTTCAATAAATCATTTTCTCTGTAAACATTGCACTTTATTGATTCTCAGACCATTAGTCAGGAAGAAGCACCGTTGTAAAAGGATGATTTAGAACTTTTTCAGTGTGGTGCAAAGATGTTAAGTGATTGTAAAGAAGGACCTTTGATGCCAAGATTGATTCAAAAGGACACTAACAGCACCTAAAAATATACTTCTGGCATAGTACAACTGGTGAAAGGTTAACACTTTGCACTATAATGAATGACAAGTTATGAGTTGTTGCTATTGTTTCGTTAATCTCAAATTTTACTCAGCTTTCTTCCCTTCCAATAATTTTGTTCTCCATATGCAAAGGGCCTGAATAAAAATACTGTGAGGGCAAATTGATTCTTTTCACCACAAATCACCAAAGCTGTTTCTGGTCTATGGACATCTTTTAAAGTGCCTGGGTTTGCATAGCACACAACAAATAAATGGGCATAGTTATCAACATGGGCTACCATTAAGAAGTCTTATGTTACTGTTAATCCCATATATTAGTAATTAAGGGGTTAATATTCAGCTGATGGCAGTTAATATTTTTCTAAATTATCCCTGGATATTCCGTGCTAGGCCATGTCGGTACTGACAAACTTCTGGGTATGTGTGGATGGCTGGCATTTAACTGGAAAAATGCCAATATTCAGCCCTTAACTAAGTTAAACTGGCCAAAGATAGGACAGCTACTGTATTTATATGATCTTATTTGGTCAAGTTAACCAGTTAAGGACTGAATATTGGCGTTTATCTGGTTAAGCCCCAACTCCGCCCCTGGACTGCCCAAATAATAACCGGTTTCAGTTTTAACAGTTAGAAGGGATATTTAGCAGCACTATCTGGTTAAGAGGGAGGTAAAAAAAATTGTAAAAGAATCCCAGAAAATACAGGATAAGCACAAAGGGAGCTTAGGCATGAAGAGATGATGGTGGACCATGACACTGGGTAGGCTCTAGGGATGTGAATTCATTTTAAATGATAGAGGAAATGTCCAATGACATCCATGTTGCTTTTAGCCCAGTGACAGGAAAAGTTGTTTTTTTCTTGTGTTGAAACAGTGCAAACTCTTTCCAAAGCATGCACTATTTATGACATCGCCCCCAAAATGAAAAGAGATTTTATAAAACAAAGTGAAAAATTCTAATATAATGACATTGGAAGCTAAACAAAATGAAAAATATTGGGCTGCACACCCTAGTAAGTTCTGCAGTATTCTCACTTTACCGGTCACCTTAGAAAACAATTGACATGGCTGAACATACCATCTTCATTTTCTTCCTCAGATCCAAATTTGCTTGTTCAAATGCTTTTGAAACAGCATTCAAATAGTAGATTGCCAGCCTGCAAAATATGATAATGTATCATCAGGGCAAAAAAACACATATGTGGAATAGTATTTAGCTCACCTAAATAAGAACATAAGAATTGCCATACTGGGTCAAATTAAAGCTGTATCTAGTCAGGTATCCTGTTTCTAAAAGTGGTCAATCCAGGTCAGAAAAGTACCTGACAGAATCCTCCAGCATAGCAAGATTCCAGGCTACCCACCCCCAGGATAAGCCAGAGGTGTAGCTATCCCTCAAATTTTTCTAGATAAAAAGAAAGTAGGAGTAGGCAAAGAAATGGAAGCTGAAAACACTATATAGGCCTAATGGTTGCAGATCTTGTCAAGACCGCTTAAACACACTGCATAAAATTCCAACAGTTAAGTATACAGAAACAAATACCAGTGCCACAGTCATCAAAATATCATTCACGCAGAGCTGAAAGAAAGGGCTAGATCTCAAACATGAGAAAGCCCAAGGGAATTCACTTGATGGTACATTGATCTTTGCCTGCCCCTGCCAGATGGGGCTCTTTGCCATACAGGTGGTATGGACGCTTTGGTTGGCTGATCAAATTCCCACCAGCCCAGAGATCTTAAAAACCTGCTGGGTGGACTCCCTTGTACTTACCCTTTAGGACTTCATGCTCGCTGTAAATTGTAATCCAAAGAGAAAACATAAGAACATACAAATAGCCATACTGGGCCAGACCAATGGTCCATTTAGCCCAGTATCCAACAGTGGCCAATCCAGGTCACAAATACTGGCAGAAACCCAATTAGTAGCAACATTCCATGGTACCAATTCTGGGGCAAGCAGTGGCTTCCCCCATGTCCATCTCAATAACAGACTATGTACTTTTCCTCCAGGAACATGTCCAAACCTTTTTAAACTCAGATACACTAACTGCTGTTACCACATCCTCTGGCAGCTAGTTCCAGAAATTAAGTATTCTTTGAGTGAAAAAATATTTCCTCCTATATGTTTTAAAAGTATTTCCATGTAATTTTAGCTCTTTGAGCAGGGACTGTCTTTCTTCTATTTT
Organism: Microcaecilia unicolor; assembly: GCF_901765095.1. Lineage (NCBI taxonomy): Eukaryota > Metazoa > Chordata > Amphibia > Gymnophiona > Siphonopidae > Microcaecilia > Microcaecilia unicolor. Next base: position 187,157,137 of record NC_044031.1, read on the forward strand.
TGTGCAGCGCTGCGTACGCCTTGTAGCACTATAGAAATGCCAAATAGTAGTAGTAGTAGTAATTTCATTGAATGTCCCCTAGTCTTTGTACGTTTTGAAAAAGTGAAAAATTGATTCACTTTTACCCACTCCACACCACTCAGGATTTTATAGACCTCAATCATATCTCCCCTCAGCCATCTCTTTTCCAAACTGAACACCCCTAACCTCTTTAGCCTTTCCTTGTATGGGAGAAGTTCCATTCTCTTTATCATTTTGGTCGCTCTTCTATGAGCCTTTTCTAATTCTGCTATATCTTTTTTTTAGATACGGCAACCAGAATTGAATGCAATACTCAAGGTAAGGTCACACCATGGAGCGATCCATTGCATTATAATGTCCTTGGTCTTATTATTTTGCATCCCTTTCCTAATAATTCCTAGCATCCTGTTTGATTTTTTGGACTGCCACCGCACACTGGGCAGAAGATTTCAGCACATTGTTTACAATGACACCTAGATCTTTTCTTGAGTGCTGATTCCTAAGGTGGAGCCTAGCATCAGACAGCTATGATTTGGATTATTCTTCCCAATGTGCATCACTTTGCAATTGTCCACATTACATTTTATCAGCCATTTGGATGCCCAATCTTCCAGTTTCCTAAGGTCTTCCTGCAATTTTTCACAATCTGCATGTGTTTTGACAACTTTGAAAAGTTGAAAAGTCCAATGATATCTCACTTGCTCTGCCCGAAGTTTCTCTGTAGCGGTTCTCAGATCCCAGCACCAATGCAATGTAGCTGGAGAGATATTGGCAAAGATTGCTAAGTCATATATCTTCCAGATAAGTTTGTCTTATTTCCAGGCAGCTATGAGGATTGATTCTTTCAGTGCATAGTTATGATAGCAAACAAGGATTTCTTTAGAGAGATTATTGTGTGGGTTCCCCAGATATCTATGAGCTCTGTCGATTTTAATGTCCTCTGGTGTCAATACAATGCCCACTTAAGCTTGGATGTGTGTGCAGAGAGCTTTTGTATAACATCTTTGCAGTCCTGACATTCGGGGCCCTCAGGATTACCCCTAAAACATAAATTGCTCCGCCTGCTTCTATTCTCCAAGAATTCCATTTTGTCAAGGAGTTCACCCTGTTGCCTTGTGTACATCTGCTGCTTTTTGAAATCAATGAGTTGGTCTGCTTGTTCCTTGGCTCATTGCTCTACCTCCTCCAACTGGTGACCTAGCTCTGCTAAATCTCACCTCAAGCCTGTGCTTAAAGATGCCATATCAGAATGAGATGCCGCAATCTTGGCTTTAATTTCTTTCAGCCAGCGTCTAATCTTCTCCATGTAAGGTAGAGCATCATCTTCTGTGCAATTGAAACCCAAATAGACAATCCCAGTGCCAGCTGAGAAACAAAAGCCGCTATGTTGTCTGCTTCATGGCGTGACTGACTACTACCTTGGTAGACAATGAGGCATATTTTCAAAGCACTTTGGGAGGCTAAGTTCCATAGGTTTCTATGGAACTTTGGGAGGCTAAGTGCTTTGAAAATGAGCCCGTATATAATCTTGCAGATCCATAGCCTTCTTCTTACTCATCTCTCCAGAGATTTCCCTTCAGATGCAAGAACTAAGCAAGATGATCCTAAAATTGTAAGTTAAATTGGCCGAAGGATTATGATTTCCGTGGGTCTGTGAGGAGCTGTGGGCTTAAGCTGCTGTTCAGGCTGGTGATGTCATTTTCTCTTCCAGATTAGCTATGTTTTAATGTGAAGCAACCTGATGAGTAATTTGGGAAGCAAGTTAGTGCCGCTAGCCCAAAAGTCTTCTAGAAGATAAAGATGAACTTGGCTGTCTGCTTTTGAGCATGTTATGGCTAGCTCATAGCCCGGTACAGAAAGAAGTTAAATATGAAAGCTTGATATTGAGTACGTACTGATCCTATAATGACATTCTTTGATTATCCAATGCATATCACTCCAAGTATGATATCTATTCATGGAGCTGCATTGCCCTTTCAGCCACAGAAGTTTGATCTTGATGGCTCTTTGGTGATAGCCAATGGAACTAAGGGAGGAAGAGTCCTTTGCAGTAGTGGATGAATGATTCTTGCATGGCAAATTGAATGGGCTTCCTCTCATTTGCCGCACTGGGAATTGGTAGCCCAGCTTTGTAAAAGAGTCCCTGAAAATGTTATGTTAGTAGAAGTGTTATAGAAATTATGGACAGTAGCAGTTGTAAAGAGGAATATTTATCTTTAAAACAGATTTTTTAATGGACATTGGGCTACTTACACCATGAGAAGAATTGCAGATATGATCAGTCCTGGATTTGCCACAGATACAAGAATTGAACCTATGAAAGGTGGGAAATCGTTCTGGATCGTTTCTTGAAGGACATCAAACATTCTATTCTTTCCACTATAAAGCCAAAAATATTCAAGAATAGTCTTATTCTGAATGGACCAAATATTCAAAGAACCAGATATGAATTTCCAAATCTGGTATGAATCATGTAACATTAGGCATCTAATATTTTGAGACAAGTAGGCATTTGAAAAATTTGTGGTTCATTTTGGACTCTTGTTCTCAATTTTCAGACAGCTTTCAGTTGACTTCAAACTCTTTTATTAATAAAAAAAATTTTAATGCATGGAAACTGATGTGTGTGATGACTGGTAGCTTAACACATATTAATCAATTGTGCCCACACTATTCACATGAGTTATTAATGTGCACTATCTTGTTATCGTGTGTTATGTTACCACAGGCGCACTTTATGTAATGAGATCTAGCTCCTAATAGTGTGCTGAACATACATAAATAACTGTATTATTTTAAGACAGCTAAACAAAACTGATTGAGCACTAATGTTTGCATATCCCTATCCACTGGTGTTAAAATTCCAGCACCTAGATGAATGGCATTTAGGTACATAAAACAGAAGTTCATATTCAAAGTCTTAGGGGTGTAGTTAGTAATGTGCGTTACCCTTATGACTTGCTATTTTGCTGCCTGTTTACATTTTCTAGGGGGCATGTCATGGGTGGAGAATGGGTATGGATTACTGTGCACTAACTGTTAACATTGGGGGTCCTTTTACTAAGGTGCGCTGGAAAATGACTTGTGGTTGTGTAGGCTCGGGTTTTGGGCACGCGCTGATCCATTTTTCAGCGTGCCTGTAAAAAAGGCCTTTAAAAATTTTTTGTTGAACACGGACGTGCAGCAAAATCAAAATTGCCACACGTCTATTATGGGTCTGTGACCTTACCACCAGCCGTTGACCTAGCGGTAAAGTCTCACGCGGTAACCAGGTAGTAATGACCTATGCGTGTCAAATGCCACTTGGCATGGGTCTGATATGTGCATCTGAAAATAAAAATTATTTTTCGGCCGCGCATATCGGACGTGTGCCAAAAATGAAATTACCACAAGAGCCACATGGTAGTCGGGCGGTAACTCTATTTCGGCGCACATTGGGTGCGTAGACACTTACGCGGCTTAGTAAAAGGACCCCTGGGCTAGCACAGAGCATTTAGTGCCGCCTAAATAGGATGTGGTAAGTGCTCCTGCATAAACCTTTTGAAGGTACCGTGCAGTAACGGTGACAAAAAAAAAAGAAATGAAAAAGGAAACATTTTTAAAAAGACACATGAAATCTGGGATTAGCATGTGAGAAAGTCCTGCGTTAGGATGCTCCAAGCCCAGATTTTACCACAAATTAGTAACAGTGCCCCTGGGTCTCATTGTATAAAATGGACCTGTAGAAAATTTGCATGAGTTAGTGGTAAAATAGCATATATTAATAGTAGCGTATGTTAGTAACTACACCCCTTAAATGCTTATTTGTTAGGTGTTTGGTGGAAGGAACTTGTTTGGTATACCCATTTAATTAGCTTAACTGCAGTATTTATAAATGTTTAAATCTCTTCCTGCCCTTCTCCCTCAATCACTTTCTCCTGACAGGTGACAAATAGAGTAATCATTTACCTTTTATAACGATTTTTTACAAAGAGGCTGATACAAGAAGACCAATATTCAAGAAAAGCTGAGTGTGGTAACGTGAATGAGGGCGGGCCCTGGAGCCAGAATACACTGGAACCACACAGCGGGTTAAGGTGAACAAAATAATATTTATTACAGATGTCAAGTAGGGGTCCTGTTCAATTCACAGGTGAGGAAAGAAAAGTAAACATAAAATTAGTCCTTAGATATGAGAATTTCCTCTTGTGGCCTGCCCCTGGGCAGACTAGATGAACCACTCAGGTCTTTTATCTGCTGTCATCTATTATCCTGTGTTACAATGTATGTATCCACTTCGATCACAGAAGCTGTTTCCTGGCTTTTGAATAACAAAAAAAAACCCAAAAACAATCTCCTTTGAGCCTTCTCATTTATTATTTTCTTACATTTGTACCCCACACTTTCCCACTCATAGCAGGTTCAATGCGGTTTACATATTATATACAGGCACTTATTTGTACCTGGGGCAATGGAGGGTTAAGTGACTTCCCAGAGTCACAAGGAGCTGCCGGTGCCTGCAGTGGGAAAGTTCCCCAGGATCAAAGTCTACCACTCTAACCACTAGGCCACTCCTCCACATTTGATGTTTTGTTGGTGGTTTGGCAATTGGCTGCAGCTTGATCTGCTTTCAGTCTGTCTGACACTGTTTCATTCTTCTTTTTAACAATTTTGTAAGTGATATTGATGTCAGGAGTCCATGAGAGAGTATGATTTTGAGATTATGACCTGCAAAACCTATCCAGATCTCATCTCAAAATGCTGCTTTCATTAGCTGCATTATCGGTCACACAGATGAGATTAGCTCGATGGAGATTATACTCTTCCAAAACACATGAAACAAATCAACACCTATTCTCATCAGTTTCAGTGGTCTCCCTCGTTGCCAAAATTACTGAACATATTTGTCAATGTTCATCAAGAAGAGCTCCTCCTTTTTTTAAGTTGATGTGTTGGTGTTAAGTTTACGAGTCAAGATGTACATGAGGACATAATCTAGTCCCCCATCCCCTCCCATCCCTATTCATTTCCATCCCCTCCTTTCCCTGTGGTAGGAATGACTTTTTCGTCCCTATTTCTGTGGATTTCTGCAGGTTTCCTGTTGTCCCTATCCCTGTATACACCTTTTAATCTCCATAGGTGGTGGAGATGAAAACGGTAGCGGAATTCAAACATGCTTGGGATAAACATAAAGGAATCCTGTGCAGAAGGAATGGATCCTTAGAAGCTTAGCCGAGATTGGGAGGCGGGGCTGGTGTTTGGGAGGTGGGGCTAGTGCTGGGCAAGACTTCTATGGTCTGTGTCCTAAAAATGGCAAATACAAATCAAGGTAAGGTATACACAAGAAGTAGCACATATGAGTTTATCTTGTTGGGCAGACTAGATGGACCATGCAGGTCTTTTTCTGCCGTCATCTACTGTTACTGCAAGGCCACGGTGTGCACTATGGTCTCTCAGCCAGGTAGCATACTCTGTTTGGCTCTGGTCTGGCTCCCTAGAGCACCAATACAATTGTTACCCATCAACATAGGCTGGCGTGTTCCCTGCTGGGTCAAAGATATTATTTTGAAAAGTTCCAAATTGAACTTGGCCTACTTGACTGTCACATTTGCAGGTCACAGGGATGTGAGTGGAGGCATATGCAGTCTAGCTGTGCCCTGAGCTTTTATACTTCCTGGACCATGTCCTCCTGGCTCCGCCCCTCCTGTGTCACATCCCCCTTGTGTGGCACTGTGAGGCTTAAGATGGTTTTAACCAGGGAGGTTAGATTGAGAACAGGAGACGGTATGAGGCAATCTAGCAATTATATGAGTTGAAGCCAGTAGGTGTAGCTTGCTGGCAGTAGGCGGAGTCACAAGTACACCCAAAACAATAGCAAATGCTATTGAAAGCAATAGTGAAAGATTATTAGAAATAATGGACTGCCTATGCGTGGTTCATCTGTAAAAAGTCAAAAGCTGTTCCAGTTGGACAGGCAGTGCCTTAAATTGTGGAGGACAAAAGTTTTTAATTTTTTTTATTTTTACTTATTTGACAGCTTTTTAATTTATTTGAAAGCATCCCATATGTAGATATAAATATCATGAAATCAAAACGAATATCACTAAAACAGTTCCAAAAATTACTGTAACTGGTGGAAACAGCACTAATAATGGCTGTATTTTATGCTCATTTTTCTATACTGTTCTATACAATACAGTAATACATGGCCAAATTTCAGTAAGGATATCCTCCTTACTGATGGGTTCATCTTAACTGCTGTTGTAATCTGCCTTGGGAAGCCTGGTGTTATAAAGATTGAAAGTAAAATTAAACTCTCCTTTCATTGGGGCACATGAAATCACATCTTCAAATCATCTCTTTTGTACAAATGGATTATTCTTTTTTGAGCATGTTTCAAGGACAAGTAGGAGCATGTTTCAATGACAAGTGGTTTTCATAAGTCAAAATAATAAAAACATATATTTTCTTTTATGCAGATCTCTCATTTGTTTAACTAAATGGGCTATAAGTCCATTGGTTTTCTTATATTTTGTCCTTGTGATGACTTATACTGTGCTAAAACTGGAAATACAGTGAGACAGAATAATAGAATTCAGTAACATCCAAAACTTTTATTAATTAACATTTGGGTAATAACTGAGAAAATGCTGTTGAAAACTGACTTGAAGAAGAAATAAATATATATATATCACAGAACTGGAAAATGTTGGCACATTTAGACTGACTTTGGACTTCTGCAAGAAGGTAGCTCTGCCCTCATTATTTAATATCTTTCTTTTAAATAGTAGTAATAAACAGTATTAAGTGCATTTTTATAATATACCACTGCATTCCACAAAACAAAAGGAGCAAGTTCCCACAAACCATCTTTCTCTTTGATCTAGGCACAGGATATTACTTCCATAAATAGGTAAATAAATAGATAGATAGAAACTCTGAATGTTGAGCACCTGATTCTCATAACATGATGTCTGTTTTAGTGGCTGTTTACCAGGAGAAAAAAAATCTCTGCACAAATATAACGCATGCTAGGGTGTCCCCTCCAATGACACACTGATTACGATTTATAACAAATCACTACTCTACCTATGAAAAGTTATTCCGTTATTATATTTCCTCTGTGTACACCTGTATGCTGCACAAGCTGTCATGTTTGAAAATATAAGTAACATTAATTAAAAATGCTACCAACAATAAAGAACGTCTACGTGGATGCAGCAGCAGCTCATGGGTTTGTTTGCTTTGAGTGTACACAGAACGACAGCTGCGTGGGGAAGGGGAAACATAGACTAACCTTAGTAGCTTCAATTTTTTGACATCATGCTGTTGCCTGTTCTCAATCAAACCTCCTTGGTTTTAACACTATGAGAGAGTGTCCTTAAGTGGAAGTGGCAGCATCCAATAGACTCCCTCACACTGAGTTCCTAAATTTAGGCTTCCTAGTTAGTTTGTCTTATGTTCTCTGCAAACATAGGAGCCTAAGGGCCCTGTTTACTAAGCTGAGTTAATGTTTTTAATGCTCATTAACAAAGTACGCACGATAACCATATATATGCCTACAATATCCCTATAGGCGCCTACATGGTTAGCTCATGTGATAATTGTAGGTGCATTAAAAATGCTCAAACACCTTAGTAAACAGGGCCCTAAGTTTTCTAATTGTTTCTAGTTTTCTTTTAAATTTAGGAGGCCAAATACTCGAAAGCACTTATCTGCATAACTCTGCCACTATCCCCCAGATTCTATATAGTACGCCTAGAGATCTTTGCCAAAATCCAAGTGGATTCTAAAACAATGCGTGTAACTTAAGCTTAATAAGCTAATGAGCACTGATAACGAAGTGCTAACTTAAAACCTGCTGGGTGGACTCCCTCGTATTTACCCCTTAGGAATTCCCATTTGCTGTAAATTGTAATCCAAAGAGAAAACATAAGAACTTAAGAATAGCCATACTGGGTCAGACCAATGGTCCATTTAGCCCAGTATCCTGCTTCCCAACAGTGGCCAATCCAGGTCACAAGTATCTGGCAGAAACCCAATGTAGCAACATTCCATGCTAGCAATCCTGGGGCAAGCAGTGGCTTCCCCCATGTCCATCTCAATAAGAGACTATGGACTTTTCCTCCAGCAACTTGTTCAAACCTTTTTAAACCCAGATATGCTAACCGCTGTTACTACATCCTATGGCAGTGACTTCCAGAGATTAAATATTCTTTGAATGAAAAAAATATTTCCTCCTAATTGCTTTAAAAGTATTTCCATGCAATTTTATTGAGTGTCCTCTGTACTTTTTGAAAGAGTGAACAATCGATTCACTTCTACCTGTTCTACACAACTCGAGATTTTATAGACCTCAATCATATCCCCCCTCAGCCATCTCTTTTCCAAGCTGAAGAGCCCTAACCTCTTTAGCCTTTCCTCATATGGGAGGAGTTCCATCCTCTTTATCATTTTGCTCGCTCTTCTTTGAACCTTTTCTAATTCTGCTATATCTTTTTCGATATACGGCAACTGGAATTGAACGCAATACTCAAGGTGAGGTCGCACCATTGAGTGATACAGAGGCATTATAATATTCTTGGTCTTATTTTGCATCCCTTTCCTAATAATTTCTAGCATCCTCTTTGCTCTTTTGGTTACCGCCGCATACTGGGCAGAAGATTTCATTGTATTGTCCACAATGACACCTAGATCTTTTTCTTGAGTGCTGATTCCTAAAGTAGACCCTAGCATCAGGTAACTATGGTTTGGATTATTCTTCCCAATGTGCATCACTTTGCATTTGTCCACATTAAATTTCATTTGCCTTTTGGATACGCAGTCTTCCAGTTTTCTAAGGTCTTCCAGTAATTTTTCACAATCTGCATGTGTTTTTGAATAATTGTGTATCATCTACAAATTTAATCACCTCACTCGTTGTATCATTTATAAATATGTTAAATAACAATGGTCCCAGTACAGATCCCTGTGGTTTACCACTTTCTCAGATTGTACAAAACACTGCAATTAAACTGTTATTAGGTAAAAGAAGATACAATCATGTAACTCCTCTTTTTATTTTAGAACACTGGCTCCCAGTCTCCTCTCGGATCCCCTTGAAATACTTGATGATTGTTCCATCAGATATTGTACTCCAGTCTTCCATCTTTTTTGTCAAAATTTCTTGTCCCTTACACACCTTAGTGAGGCCTTCGTTCTTCCCAACAGCACTTACTCACTGTCTCCTCCTTTCCTCATATGTGGCTTGGTTCTGTACAAAATACTTGTTTCAGTGTTGTTGCACCTACTCTGTGGAATGTCCTTCCTCTTTTGGTCAAGACCAAACCATCTCATAAAATATTTAAGGACTACCTTAAGGCACACTTATTCTCTCAAGCTTTTCCACAATCTTGATCTTCTCGTTACAGGATGCATTTTCCTTTCACAGTGCTTTCTCCTACTGTCCTACTCATACCCTCTTTCCCTGATTTCCCTTAAGAGATTATAAAACGTCATTCTTTTTGTATTTACTCTCATGTTTCTCCCTCTTTCTTTCTTTTCCTCTGAGTTTTTGTTTGCTTTTTAAATTTATTTCCCCCATGTGATTACCTCTTTTAGAAATTGCAAATTGCTTTGATGTCTTTGTATTTGCAGTACATCAAATAAAGTTGAGCATGAACTTTAACTTAAGGTAGGCCCAGGGAGACCTCCTCTAACTATGGGGGGAAGGAGGTTGGTCCATGCGTCAGGATGTTGGGAGGGGGATTGCAGCTTATGTTAGGGGGGTAGAAGAGAGAGAGGGGTAGAAGGGATGGAGGGCAGAACACTGTATTTTGCAGGCCAGTACCCACATAACCAATTGAACAGAGTTAGGACTGCTTTTTATGGGTTAGCTATGTGGGTGCTGACACTGAATACTGCCAGCACTCAGAGTTCCCAGCTTCTCCTTGGCTCTGCCTCCTGTAAGACCTTTGACCTGACCATTTGGGACATGGCTGGTGAGTACTCATATTCAGAGTCACTATCTGGTTAAGTGCCGCTGCATATTAGTGGGTGAAAGGCACAAGCAATTTAAATGGAAGTAGGCTCTCCTGTACATATAAATGGCTTTGAATGTCAACCCTTTAGTAAAACTTTGAGCATAAATCTAGGCACACAGCTTTTGTAAGTTTCCAAAGAAATCAATTTAGGATCCTAACTTCCAAACTTAGGAGCACAAATGATTTGAATATCAGCATCTTAGTCTCCTATTTTTGTCCGAAAATAGGTGACTGAGTGCATCTAAATTAGGCATTTAAATTAGGCTCCTATTTTTAGTATATAGCTTAGTTTCCTAAGTTGAACTAAGAATAAGCATCTATTTTCATATTTGTTTTATTCCTTGTAGCTTACTACTTTCTAGGTTAAGAACATTAAAAGGTAGTCTGTCTGTGATTTCTGTATAAACAGTATTGCTCAGTCACTGAATTAAAGGTATTAGAAAGAGCATAAACACAGGGGTTTCCTCCCGAGATCTGCTGAGAATTCTTCCATAAGCAGGAGCAAATAAACCATAGAATGCCTTCACGGTATTATGTAAGCCACATTGAGCCTGCAAATATGTGGGAAAATGTGGGCTACAAATGTAACAAATAATAATAGAATGAAGGAAGTTCTAAAGAGAAACATGCTTGCTACTGTACCTGAATGGTCCACAGTCAAAAGAAGGTGGGAGGGACATTATGGTGTATACCACTGGCAACAGACTTAAAAAGAGAATCAGCAATAGTAGCCCCATATAAAAATTGTTTGATTTTGATGCTTTAAAGACGCGCTCATGGGGAACATTGGTGCACATAACGGCCCAGCACTGAAAGTACATGGATGTCAGCAAACGCAGCACATTGATACCAATTAACCCTGGTGCGTAGAAAGATCCCATCCTAAAAGCAAGGAGAAATAATAAAATCTAATCATAAAGCAGAAGGTATATAAAAATGTTCTACAAGAAACTATTTCACTAAGCAATACACAATGTGCAATTGTGCAAAACTGGCAGTATTTCATGTGCAGCTCAAGGCAATCTGAAGATGGCTTTGTTAAAAGTAAATGAGTTGCTCTTAGACATCCATGATTGCCAGGAGGGATCTGAACTTACAAACATCTTCTACTTAACTGATGATAATAGACTGTGCTTTAACACCCTCTATTAGAACCATCCTGTTAAAAGTGGTAACTCATGGATCACCATGCTCATTAGGGATGGAGAGCCAGCTATTTTCATTTGGATTCATTTCCCATGTCATTTCCAGGAATATTTGTTTTGATCGTTTTTGATGGCTATTTAGTTTTGTCTAGGGAGCAAAGTCATTGAGTGTGTACTCTTTGCTCACTATTTGGAAAAAGGGTGCATTCTTTCTGAAACAATGAACACTCCTTTTCTGATAGCATGTTCATGTGCAGTGTTCACATGTCAGTGATGGCTTGTGCACAAGCAATGAGGCACTTTTTCAAGAGAGTGTGCACTATCATTGGCAAATGAAAAACAGAAATTTTTGTGTTTTTTTTCTGCAAATATTCAGATTTTAACAACATGCAGTGGCAGCCCATCCCTAATGCTTACATACAGGCAAAATATGTTTTAAGACAGAAGGAAGTTAAGGGGTTCTTTTACTAATGGTTAGCGTGGGTTATCTACAGCAGGTCCCATTTTATTCCTATGGGCCCTACTGCAGATAACGAGCTAATCTTTAGTATAAGACCCCCTTAGTCTGCTCTAGACCAGCCATTCATCCCTATAGAAAGTTTGTGCTGGATAAGTCAGCAAGATTGAACTAAAGAATCAATCTCTGTATTTTATGCCATTTTAGGAGAGTCAGTGAATACAGACACAATTACACAGGAGTACATAAGTACATAAGTATTGCCACACTGGGACAGACCAAAGGTCCATCAAGCCCAGCATCCTGTTTCCAACAGTGGCAATCCAAGTTATAAATACCTGGCAAGATCCCGAAAAAGTTCAATACATTTTATGCTGCTTATCCCAGAAATAAGCAGTGGATTTTCCCCAAGTCAATTTAATAATGGTCTATGGACTTTTCCTTTAGGAAGCCGTCCAGACCTTTTTTAAACTCCTCTAAGCTAACCACCTTTACCATATTCTCTGGCAACGATTTCTAGCGTTTAATTACACGTTGAGTGAAGAAACATTTTCTCAGATTCGTATTAAATTTACTACTTTGTAGCTTCATCGCATGCCCCCTAGTCCTAGTATTTTGGAAAGAGTAAACAAATGATTCACGTCTACCCGTTCCACTCCACTCATTATTTTATAGACCTCTATCATATCTCCCCTCAGTCTTGGAGAGAGAGCTGCACACTACAAGCATGATTCTATAAATAGATGCTAATTTTTAGGTGCTAAGAACCCACATATTTGGAGCCTATTCTGTAAAGGAAAGTAGGCACCAGCAGCAAATATCATGAGTAGGAATGGATCAAGGGCTTTCCACAGAAGAAGAGAAAGAGGAACCAGAGGATAAAAGTTCAATATTCCTTTAATAAAGTCAATCACTGTAAAAGGGCCAGAGGTCTAACAATTTCCATATAACTATGTCCATCAGAGGATAGCACAATTACAGATGGACCTATGTCATAATGTCCACCAGAAGATAGCATAAATATACAGGTGAACTCAACACAGATCTGTGTTTCAGCATGAATGCCTGCTTCAGGGGTCAAAGTGTCTGGACTATGCAATATGAATCTAATGTGCTATGAAGCACCTCAGTGATGGCATCAATTAACTGATTCGTCCTTTCTGTCTTCTGGCTTCTATAGTTAAGGGTCCATACACTGGGACTTTCAGTCTGTTCTGCTCTGGGGTTAACAGTAAAAGAACTGATCTCAACAGTAGCCCAGGTTGATAACCTCCCCGCCCCCCATAGTTATCTATACATGACTGTCCTGTTAATCATATCTGAAAAATAAATATAAAAAGTTTTTAAAAAATGGTAAATCTATCACACAGAATCTACTGCCCTCTTTGGGGATCATAATTGCTATGAAAGGAATCACTGGTTCTGTGCACTGCTAATAGTAACAAATATTGGAGGTGACACGAATGTTTCCGAAAGGAAATGCATACCTATATAACAGCCATATTATAAATCCCAAAGGCACAATCTATATGGCATTCTGACAACCACTGCTGATAATTTACTGCTCTCTTGATAGCAGAGGTAATAAGCATTCTGCAGTATCCCTCAGATCATGTGTTTTTCCTCTTTGCTTCCATTGCTTGGGTGGCTGGAAAGGCTTGCTTGAGGCGCACATACCTTACTATGAGCTATTACCTTGTTATCTTAGTTCATTGCTTGCTAACATAAATGCCTGCACTGCTCACATTCAACAGTTTACCAAGCTATACCTCAAAACACGAGATGCAGGCAATAGAGCCACTCCTGCACTTACAGCATTGTTCTGATATTTTTATATACGACTGAATGGCCAATCCATGAGACATCTGTTCCATAAAGCAGTTATTGTTCAGCATGCAATAAACTAAAGCTGTTGATCTAGAGGAGATATTTATGTGGAAGAATCATTTATACTGTGAGAATCTGGAAATTAAAAATGTTAGACTATTCTTTGCTTTGCTCTGCTCTGCTAATAGGCAGATTCATTTCCATCTCACAATCTCATATTCTCCCTTTGTCTGATGAAAAGTAAAGGAGCCCAGAAAGTATAATACATGCTAGAAGTGCTCACCCTGGGAACTGTATGCTTTAGAGTTCTGAATTTGAGAGTAATGCACTATCCTCAGCCCCTTTCACTGGTGCAGGGCTCCTCTTCCTCCTCCATAAGCCCCAGTCCCTGATGATCATAGCTATGTTTCCCCTATCCATACCAGTAACGCTCTCCTTCATTCTCATAATCAACACTCTCCAGTGATGATCTTCCAACTCTGCTCATCCCCCTGGTGATGCTCTTCATGCTCCTTTGCACTCCCCTCATTCATAGTGACCCCTCCCCCAATTCTTCCTTTCTCCCCCTTCCTGTGATGATCATTCTACCCTGCTCTTCCTCCTGGTGATGCTCTTCATACTCTCCTGCACCCTATTATGTCAGTGACCTAACCCCTCATTTTTCCTTCCCCATCCCTTCCTGTAATGATCCTTTTATCCTGTTCTTGTCCTGTGGCCCCCTTCTATGACAGAGATGCTCTACCTTAAGTTTTTTCCTTCCCTATTCTTCCTGTGATGACCCTCCTCAGTCTTTGCCAATCTAGTGACTTAAAGTTATTCCTTCACTGGTGAAATTTCTCCACACTTCCTCTTTCAGAATCCTAAATTTTGCCACACCTTTTGGTGAAAAGAAAGAGGCCTTTTAACCCTGTCAAGAGATGAAAGTCAACAAGACGGTGGAGGTCTTACTGTGAGAGAGGATGGCATGAGGAGCTGAAAGTATCACTGGAGGAAGAATGGTAGAGTGAAATATCATTAGAGGCGTAAATATTCTGCTGGCGGAGGACAGTGACATTCTGGCTGTCACCGGTGTTTGACCGGATATTCAGTGGTGATGGACCATGCTCGGGCATCAGCACTGAATATCCAGGTATGTGCGGCCAGCTATCACTTATCTGGTAAAGTATAATATCAGCACTTAACCATATAAATTAAACCAACAAAGATAGGAATGTGTGTTATTCAGTCTTATTTGTCTGGCTAACTTATGCTGTTAAGTGCTGAATATTTAACCGCATAAGTGCTGACTTCGCCCCCAGACTGCACACAAAATATCTTGCTTTGAGTTTGGCGGTTAGTACTGGTATTCAGAGGCAGTAACAGGTTGACCGTGAGTGAGGGGTCACCTGTGGAGTAGAACATAAGATGGGTCAACAGTGTCAGTGTGAGGGATCAGCGGATGGGAGGGAGAAAAAAAAGAGTGAATGCTAGTGTAAAAGTGAGGGCCTGGCAGTGTCAAGTGGCATAGAAAGAGAAGACAATGGTATCAGTAGATGAAGGTTGAATAATAGGAGGGTTTAGTGTTAGTGCCATATGCAGGGAAAAAGACAGAGAAGGAGCTGACAGTGTAAGTGCAGAAATGGGATGAGACGTTGGTGCCATGGTGAGCATGGGCAGAAGGTTTAAAGGACAGGAAGAAGATTCAGCAGCCTTAGTTTATATGTGCTGGGGGTGAGGGGATGAAAAAGTGGAGGGTGCATGATCTGCTTAGTGTTTAATCGTGATAGACAAACGTAGGCTCACAGAATAATTCAAGGTTATATCTTCAGAACCTTAAAAATGATGTACGACTTATACAAATTCTACATGCATCTCTCCCTGTCTCTAATCTCCCCAGCTCCCATGTTTCAAACCTTACCCACCCCACCCTCTTCCTGTGAAGATTGTCACTGAAATGCTTTGATATATAATGTTATTTAGCAACATTTGCTTATTTCTGATCTGAAGAAGGGTTACCTTCGAAAGCTAATAAAAAAATGTATTGTTAGTCCAATAAAAAAGGTATCATCTTATTTTTTCTCTGTTTTGTTTTATTTCTATTTATTACCTTTAAACATGGACTAACACGGCTACCACATCACTCTACCCAAAATTCTATAAATGGTGCCAAATTTAGGTGTGCAGTTGGGCCAACAGTTATCTAAAAGGGTCAGTTACGCATGTAACATGATAATTAACTAATTGGCACTAACTTGACAATTAATAGGTGATAACTACCAATAATTGGTGTTACCAAGTACTGATTGGCACTAGTTTGCAGTTGTACTTATAACAGACTTATGCTCCTATTCTATAATTTCTCTCATGTGCTCATGCAAAAGGCGTGGGGGAGGCACGGGCGTGTCAGATACAGTCCAATCATTCTTGCACTCAGTGCATAGAACAGTTCCATATACAGGCCCATTTACCTCAGCCATAGACATGGAGTAAGTGGTTGCTCCTAAAGTTTGGCATGCAACTGTGGACTTACTAGTATTTTGTAATAGAGTTGGCACACAACTCTGCTTTATAAAACACTAGCTTAGCGCCCAGTATTTTGTGCCTAACTTTTAGCGCCATTTATAGAATTCCCCCCCTGTTCATAAATATTAATTACTAAGTCACTATTAAACTGGAAAAAAAAACTAAACTAGATGTACACATGTAGGTCCTTATTCTACAAAGGTTATGCTCCTAAATTTATGCTCCTAAATTAGGAACATAATCTATTTTGGAACACAGAGTATGCTCCTAATTTAGGAGCATAAATTTAGGAGCATAACCTTTATAGAATAAAGACCATAGGGCCAAATTCTATATATGGCATCTGAAAACTCCACATGGAATACATTTCCACCTAAGCGTATTTTGTAAGCGGTGCCTATATTTAGGTGAGGAATATAGAATACGTTTAATATTACAGCACTTAAAACTACACGCATCCACTTACACCAAGACAAATGTGGCGTAAATGCCAAAATATAATTTAATTCTAGAGACCTCAAACAGTAACTTGTGTGGGGACTCCATATTATATGAGTTTAGTCCTAATGTCCCAAACACTTGTCTGAAACTTCCTCATCAAACACACATCATAGTAAGAAGCCAGCAAAAGAATCGGTTGGATCTCTAGATGACTGAGGGGTAAAAGGGGCGATCAGGGAAGACAAAGCCATAGTGGAGAGAATAAATGAATTCTTTGCTTCGGTCTTCACCAAGGAAGATTTGGAAGAGATATCTCTGTCACAAAAGGTATTCAAAGCTGACGAGTCATAGAAACTGAATGAAATCTCTATAAACTTGTAAGATGTAATGGCACAATTTGACAAATTGAAGAGTAGCAAATCACCTGGATGGTATTCATCCCAGAGTACTGATAGAATTGAAAAATGAACTTGCAGAACTATTGTTAGTAATATGTAATCTATCTTTAAATCAAGCATGGTACAGGAAGATTGGAGGGTGGCCAATATAATGCTGATTTTTAAAAAAAAGGTTCCAGAGGTGATCCAGGAAATTATAGACGTTGGTGTCAGGCAAAATGGTAAAGACTATTATAAAGAACAAAACTACAGAACATATTCAAAAGCATAGATTAATGAGACAAAGCCAACATGGATTTAGTAAAGGGAAATCTTGCCTCGTCAATTTATTACATTTCTTTGAAGGGTTGAACAAACATTTGAATATAGGTGAGCTGGTTGATATTGTGTATCTTGATTTTCAAAAGGCATTTGACAAAGTAGCTAGAGAGTCAAGGGACAGGAGGTAGCGCTCTACTGTGGATTAAAAACTGGTTAAAATATAAAAAGCAGAGAGTAGAGTTAAATGGATAGTATGCTCAATGGAGAAGAATAGATAGTGGGGTTCCCTGGGAGTTTGTGCTGGGATCACTGCTTTTTAACATATTTATAAATGATCTAGAGAAGGAAGTAACTAGTGAGGTAATTAAATTTGCTGACAACACAAAGTTATTCAAAGTTGTTAAATCGCGGGAGGATTGTGAAAAATTACAAGAGGAATTTATGAGACTGGGAGACTGGGCATCCAAATGGCAGATGATGTTTAATGTAAGCAAGTGCAAAGTGGTGCATGTGGGAAAGAGGAACCCAAACTATGTCTACGTAATGCAAGGTTCCACACTAGGAGTCACCGACCAGGAAAGGGATCTAGATGATGTTTAATGTAAGCAAGTGCAAAGTGGTGCATGTGGGAAAGAGGAACCCAAACTATGTCTATGTAATACAAGGTTCCACACTAGGAGTCACCGACCAGGAAAGGGAACTAGATGTCATCGTTGAAACCTCTCAGTGAGTGGCGGTGCTAAAAAAAAAACAAATAAAATGTTAGGTATTATTAGGAAAGGAACATAAAAGAAAAATGAGGTTGTTATAATGCCTTTGTATCGCTCCATGGTGCAACTGCGCCTCAAATATTATGTGCAATTCTGGTCATCACATCTAAAAAAAGATACAGTGGAATTAGAAAAGGTACAGAGAAGGGCAATGAAAATGATAAAGGGAATGGGATGACTTCCCTATGAAGAAAAGCTAAAACGGCTAGGGCTATTCAGCTTGGAGAAAAGACGGCTGAGGGGAGATATGATAGAGGTCTATAAAATAATGAGTAGAGTGGAATGGGTAGACTTGAATCGCTTGTTTACTCTTTACAAAAATACTGGGACTGGGGGCACGCAATGATGCTACAAAGTAGTAAATTTAAAATGAATTTGAAAAAATATTTCTTCACTCAATGTGTAATTAAACTTTGGAATTCTTTGCCAGAGAATGTAGTAAAAGCAGTTAGCTTAGCGGGATTTCAAAAATGTCTGGATAGCTTCCTAAAAGAAAAGTCCATAAGTCATTATTGAAATGGACTTGGGGAACATCCACTGCTTATTTCTAGGATAAGCAGCATAAAATATATTGTACTATTTTGGGATCTTGCCAGTTACTTGTAACCTGGATTGGCCACTGTTGGAAACAGGATGCTGAGCTCGATGGACCTTCGTTCTGTCCCAGTATGACAATACTTATGTTCTTACTTATGTTCTTATGCACCATCTACATTTATGTGCTGAGTGGAATGAGATTATCTTTAAACACTTTAAAGTTAGACATTTTAGTATGACCAATCAGCAATTTTCTCATATTCATAAATATTGCACTGTAAAATTACTAGTATTTGAAAAAAAAAAAAAAAGGGGTACCAGCTTAAATTAATTACATCACAGTGATATAGATTTGTGTCTGGGGAGCAATGTTGGGAGGCCTATCGCAAGCTCCTCCCAAATTCACAATCGTTGAACTCAAGGAAGCACTCCAGATGACCTGGGACAGCCTGCCACAGGGACTGATCTACAAGGCTATTAAGAACTTACCAAAGTGACTGAAGGCCTGTGTTAAAGCTGGGTGGACATTTTGAGCATTCACAGTGATGGTGAAATTCTGATACATTGTTAATTGTATCATTTGAATGATGTTATTTTAATGTGTTTTAGCACAAATATTTTTATCTCACAAAAATTGTTAGGTAGTAAAGCTAAAGTCAGTAACATCGACACAGCTTAAGAGAATTAAGGGGTCCTTTTACTAAGGTGTGCTGAAAAATGGCCTGCGGTAGTGTAGGCATGGATTTTGGGCACATGCAGAATCATTTTTCAGTGCACCTGTAAAAAAGGCCTTTTTAAAATTTTTGCTGAAAATGGATGTGCGACAAAATGAAATTGCCACGTGTCCATTTTGGGTCTGAGACTTTACCGCCAGCCATTAACCTAGCGGTGAAGACTCATGTGGTAACCAGGTGTCAAATGCCACTTGGCGCGTGTACCTGATGTGCACCAGAAAATAAAAAATATTTTTTGGATGCTCGTAGTGGACGCATGCCAAAAAATGAAATTACTGCAAGGGCCACACGGTAGCTGGGCGATACCTCAGAATTGGCACGCTTGGGTGCGCGTAGGCACTTACATGGCTTAGTAAAAGGGCCCCTAAATGTTGTTTAATAGTATTTTGTAAGTATGATGACTAAGGGGGTCTTTTAGTAAGCTGCAGTAGTGTTTTTAGCTTGTTGTAGAAATCAGTTGGCAGATGCCCATTGTATGGGTGCTTTGCCATTTACCATCAGTTGCTTTCTACTGTGAGCTAAAAACACTACTGCGGCTTTATAAAAGACCCTCTAAATAAGCACATAAAATTTCTCAAAATTCAAAGTGGTTGCTGAGATAACAGCAAAAAACTCAAGGGATTATTATTTTTTTGCCTCACCCTGTATATGTACACACATACACGTGTAAACCATTATTCTAATGTTTTTTGCATGTATCAGGCACCTAAATGTAGGCACTTCCTTTATAGGGCTGTCCTGATAATGCTAATATCTATCTATCTATCTATCTATCTATCTATCTATCTATCTATCTATCAATATGGTGCATTGAATACAAACACACTACAAATTCAGCTCAGATAGGCATTAGGAGCCAAACACAATACTATTCTATGAAAGATGTTGCTCACAATTTTGTGGATCAAATGAACATCATGCTTGCTTACCAGATCATTCCTTGATTGAAGACCAAACCCAGCACATTTCCACTGATATCAAATTCACCATAAGAAGGCTAAGAGAAAGAAAAATTGAAAGAAAAGTAACATAGCAGAATAGTAAATGTTTTCTGGCATGTTGCATTGTATTGCATTTGTTTGTCTTTTAAAGTAAGTACAGAAACTGTAAGTGTTCATGTGTATTTGGAGAGTCAGATAATGTTGTCCAACAGACTTTGGTCCTGCTGTTATATGGGTTCTCTTCATTTGAATTTGAATCTCGGTAAGTTATAGTATTTCATGTGGAGGGGCATTTTTGATATGATGTTTAAATCTGACTTTTGGACATTTTGTTCAAAATGTCCCAAATTCTACTGGGAAATATAGCGATTTTAGAAGCAGAAAAATGTTTATGTTTTTGTTTCGAAAATGGCCATTTCCTAGATCCTTTTGTACTCAGTATGTCTATCTGTTTGTACCATTAAAAAAAAATGTGCAAGTGAAAAATGCACAACATCTAGCCATTGGGATGTAGGAAGAGCCAGCATTCTTAGTAGACTGGCCACACAGACATCCCAGCAGAGCAGTAGGGAACCCTAAGGGGACTCTGCAGTGGAATTCACATAAAAGGTCCCAGGTACACATCTTACCATTATCCCCTTACCTTTTATGGAAAGCCCTCCAAAACCCATCTAAAACCTAGTATACTCCACTACAATAGCCCTTATGGCTGCAGGTGTCACCTTTATGTGGATACAGTAGGCTTTTGGTGGGCTTATACTTTCCTCCACAAGTGGAACAGATAGAGTGGGATATGGTCCTGAGTTGTTGTCTACAGTGCACTACACTGACCACTAGGCTATTGCAGGGACCTGCATGTTACTCTAAAAAGACTGGCCATAACATCTGAAGCTGTCATAGAGGTTGGTATGTACTGTTTCTATCACTTATTTGGGGGATGGAAGGGGGTCAGTGATCATTAGGAGAGTAAAAGGGGGGGGGGGGGTCATGCCTTAATCTCTCCAGTGGTCATTTGGTCACCTTTTTGTGACTTAGTCATTATTGAAATTGGTCTAGACCAAAACATCTCACTTTGTTCTATTATGGTAGCACGCCACCCAAATCCCACCCCCAATATGCCCCTTTGTGATTTGAATGCACTGTCGATGAACTGCATAGCAAAACGTTTAGAAAATGGGTTTTGAAAATAGCAGTTTAAACATTTTGACAAGCAAAACATCCAAATGCCACTTTATGCCACTTGTTAAAATGTTTTTCTGTTTTGAAAAATGAGCCCCCTAGTATGTTTGCTAAAATTGTCTATCATTTACTATGGACGCTGGGTCAGGGGATTGCTTGATTGGGACTTCAGGTATGAAGACTGATGAATTAGGGCTTTAGAGATAGGAAGGTGAGGTTTGCTAGATTGGGGCTTCATGGGAGTGTGGGGAGCCCTGGGGGCATCAGGATGGGAAGGAAATATAATGTCATCTCAAATGTGGCATCTTTCCATGAATAACACAGCCTATGAGGTTAAACACAAACTGCATTATTCACTTTGCATAATAGCGAGCTGCTTTGCATACGTTGTATCTCATTACTACTTTACATGTGCTGCATGATAAGTTGTGCATATTAGTATTTGCCACTTTAAATTTTTTAAGGCACACTAATGAGCTGAATGGTAATGAATATACTTTCCTACTATTTAGTTCACACACAGTACACTTCCTTGAACTTTCAGCCTCTTGTGTATCCTGCCATATTAACTCAGGATTTTTGGGACCAGCATTCAGCCCATGGGAGTCAGCTCCTGCCCAAATAAGTAATGTTGACTGGCTCAACTACTACTATTCAATCCTACTTAACCTGATCCTTCCACTAAATATTAGCACTGACCAGTGTAACACTGTCCAGTTAGTGCCAGGGCAGACCAGGGATGGAGTTGGGGCATATCCAGAAGTTATCTGGGTACCATAGATATTCATTGCAAATGCCTGGATAACTAACTGGGCACAATGGATGGACCGTTCAGGTCTTTATCTGCCGTCATTTACATTGGACTGCATATAATACAGGTCTAAGTATACTCGGATAGAAACAGCATTGAATATCAGCTGTACCTGGATAACTTCTGTGCACCAGAAGAATACACAAAACCCCACGTTGTACAACAGCAGAACAGAAGGAGCAGGGATGACTAAGTAAATCAAAAGAAGGCACCCAAGTTCATAAAGCTGTCTTTTATTTGCTTAAAGGTTATCAATCTCCAATCCTCAACAGTCAAGGGACTCGACATGGGCCATGTTTGGGCACCATTACCTGCATCAAGAGCCCATAAAGTCTGAAGTGAAAATAACGAGAAGCCGTAAGCTCTCAAGAATGGATAAGTTCCTCAGAAACATGAATGAAACAGCTGGTCAAAAATAAACCCAAGGAGAATGCGTTAAATAAAAATGCGGGACCTGGCACCACTCTGAATTAACTACCACCGGAGCCTCCAGGACCTGCACCAGCTCGCATTTATCACTTCTGGTGTTCAGGATATTCAATGCCGGGACCCATATAGGTGACAGTACTGAAGATCCAGGCCTTATCCTGCCCAAAGTGGACAATGCTGGCAGAAACACTGACTGCGCTAGACTGAAGATCATCAAGAAAGGTTTTTTCATTTGTTTTCAGCTTTATTTGAAGCTTTATGACTTACATGAACATCTGGGTCCATATTCAGTGGCACTTATCTAAATTACAGCAGCTCTTATCTAGTTAAGTGTCACTTACCGGGGTCAGGCACTGATTTTTAGTGATAGTTTCTGGATAATGCTACTGAAAATCTCTACTGATCATCTCGGCACTATGTTAACCTGTCCGGATGGTTAAAGCATCCTCCTGGTGAAGTTTAATTATAAGTGAGAGGGGGTGTAAATAAATAAATAAGGAAAAATAAACAAATTAAGTGGCCCTTTTACCAAATTGCAGTAAACGTGACCTTAGTGCGCCCTTAAGCGAGTCATTCCCATGCGCTAAGGCCATTTTGACCACAGAATAAAATGGCCAATTTTTTAATTTTTAGTATTAATGGTCACACACTAATTATCCCATTAACACATATGCCCCCTACCACTACCCATTACGTAGGCGGTAAGAGCTCATATATTCATGCACACAGTAATCAGTTAGGATGCAGCAGTGTACGTGCACTAACCCATTCACAAAGAACACACCCACTGTCCACCCCTAGGCCCGCCTCCAGCGCTAAAAAATAAAATTTTATTTTTTAGCATGTGGGTAGCACACAGGCATCCACAAATTACTATGGGATACCTCAGTGCCCCACGGTAAGCCATTTTATTTGTTGCGGTAAGCACACATTAATGCTTTTCAGAACTTAGTAAAAGGACCCCTAATTCATGAACAAATATTGCTTTAGCTGGAAACACATAAAAATGACTTACAAATCCGGCTTCCAGGTCCCAACACCAGCAGTAATTCATAAATCTGACAAAGCAAGCTCGCAGGAAATCACCAACCAGAATCGTTACATATGTCACTAATATATCCGACACAGTTAATCTGACAAATTCCTGCAAGGAAGCACAACAGGGAAAAGAAAAGCTGCAAGTGCTGAAAGTGTTATACTGCAAGTAATTGCCTTTACGTATATCAAGGTTTCCAAACCTGTCCTGGGCACCCCACAGCCTGTCCAGGTTTCATACAACTACAATGAACTGGCAAAGAGAAATCTCCATACATTATGGATATGCTGAAACTCCAGCTGGTAAGGGAAGCCCTGGAATTCATGTATTTGCATGAAAAAAATATATATTTAGCCTAGTAAATATATTGTTGAGTCAGGCGACCTAAAGTCAAATTGTTCATCTTTGTTTCTGAACATAATGTGCATCCCATTGCCCATTTCTACAGGCAAGCTATAACATATTGATGCAGTGAGATAACAATTCTTTATTACCAAGAATTGTGAAGGTGATACGCTCTTAAAATACCTGATGGGGCAAATCTATACAAGACACAACAGAAAGGTTAAAGAAAAACAAGTTTACAGGCACAATGCTTTGTAAGTAGATGTGATGTCTGCTTAAATAATTAAAAAGGATAATAATATTGATCGCCTCCAACTCAATTTACATTTCACATTTTTCAACTTGAAATATAACATTGGAGCATAGTAGCACGTTAACTGGTACTATCCCAGTTGGCTGGTTTTTATACATGTAGACAACTTTATTGCTGCCAGTAGGGGGGTGGGGTATTTTCAGTCACTAGGACAAGTAGGTTTCCTGGAGTCCTGATTGTCACTATTGAAAATATGATAGTGAAACAGCACCCCTACTGGCAAGACTTTAGCTGGAGGACTCCCGCTCAGCTTAGAGGAAACAGTGGCTATGACGGTATACTAGTTTTAACTAAACTGTAAATATATTGGGAAGAAAGAAAATGTGATGGCACTTTTTAAAACTGTAATATTCAACGCACAAAACAAAACAGTAAGGAAGGAAGGAATAAAATAGTGATGAAAAATGAAAAGCCACTGGTATGAAACTGCAGTGCCAGATGATGAATGGGGAATCCCAATGACAAGTACTATACAAAACAGGAAGAGCCTCCATTCTTCTTATATGGCACCTCTTTAGGCATCTGACAGTAGAGACCATATGAGGAATCAGTACTTAACCAAGTAATTAGATATGGGGAAAGCCTAATGCCTCTGTAAGGGATCCTTTTCAAAGGCACGCTAGCGTTTTTGGCGCATGCTAAATATAAGCGTGTGCGAAACAATAGAGAAACCCATATATTCCTATGGGTGTCTCTAGTGTTTACTGTGCACTAAAAACACTACTGCGCCTTTGTAAAAGGATCCCTTACTGAGGCATTAGGCTTTCCCCATATCTAATTACTTGGTTAAGTACTGATTCCTCATATGGTCTCTACTGTCAGATGCCTAAAAGGTGCCATATAAGGAGAATGGAGGGTCTTCCTGTCTTTTCATGTATGGTGTACTATAGAAGTAATAAGTAGTAGTAGTAAAAGACCCCCTCAGTAATCTAATCAAGTCAGAAGGCTATATTGTCCAGATTCTATATATGGCATCCAAATTTGTGTGTCTTAGGGGTCCTTTTAGAAAGTATAGAGAGTATAGTATTTTGAACAGAACACCCCTCCCCCTCCCCCCCCACACACATACACAAAAACACCCCTCCCTCCACTCTTCTCTCTCTCTCTCCATTATTCATCTACAGTTTGGCTTGCTGGAGGTTCATTTGGGTCCACACCTAATTCTGTTTGGTTTTATTTCAAACAAATGCACATCCCTATTGTACATTAAGATCAAGTCAGCTGACCTTGCTAGAGCTTCCCTCTTGTCCAGAGGTCACTTAGGATTAGGGTGAGGGAATTTCAGTGGTGGCAACTTTCTGTGTAAGAAAGTAAAAACTTGACTTTTTCCTTAGTGCCGAGAGCTTAGTCACATTGCTATAGTACAGGACTTTGGTTGGAATAGTTTTTAAGATTAATTTCTACTATTTTAGATTGATATAACTTTGATATATTTAAAATGTTCTCTTTGTGGTTTTCTTTGCACTAGTTTGGGTCACTTCTTGAGTCATAAGACCCCTTATAAATTGTATAAATATGCAAATAAAACAATAGAGTCTTCATGCCATAAAATAGAAAATGCTTACAACTCCTACGTTTGTCTCCCAGCAAGGTCCTCTCGGCATATCAGCAGGATGTAGCGGGGGTGGAGTGCTTCCATTTAATGCAGAGGAGTTGTAATAGTTAAAGAGAGTCCAGTAGGTTAAGTTTTTTATAGCTTGTTCTTCAATTAGCTACAACAGAAAATATAGATGTGATTCTACATAGGAACATGAGAGTCTATTGTAATACTTTTCTGTGTGTGTGTGTGTGTGTGTGTGGGGGGGGGGGGGGGGGGGGTGGAGGGGGTTTCCAACTAATTATTCTTCTTTATCTGGTTTGCACATTTCTATATTCACTCCCTCTCCCTTTTCCACCAGTACTCAAATATAAAAGCAAAATAGTGTCTAGAGACCTTAAGGTTAATCCCAAGAGCAACATCTCCAAATGAGTTAGTTTCATGCATATTGGACTAGATTATGGGGCCCTTTTACCAAGCTGCGGTAAAAGGGCCCTGTGGTAGTGGTGGCAGGTAAAAAAAAGTCCAATATTGACATGGCCATGTGGTAAAATTGCATTTATCGCATGGCCATGTGGACGAGCATGTACCGCTATCCATTGAGGTGACAGTAAGTGCTCCCATGGTAACCCATCGGTAACTGGGCAGCATGTGGTGCTGCCCTATTACCGCTGGGTTAGCGCTGCACTAATAATTGTGTAAAAATTTCTGTAGTGCTGGAAATGGAGTGCGCTCGAGCGGAATTACTGCTGGCGGCCTCATTGGGCCGGAGATAGTTCCAGATTGTAATTATTTAGTAAAAGGGCCCCTATGAGGTTGAGTGGTATTCCACAAAGGGTATCTGCACTTTATAGAAAGCGCCTAATCCACACCTAACTTAAGTCACCTGCAGTTACGCTTATGCCTGCCGAAAGCAGCTGTAAATGTCAGCACTTAGGTTAGGTGTGGATCAGGTGTATTCTATAAGAAAATGCATAAGTTATAGGAATGCCCCCCCAAAAAATAAGTGTTCTAGGATTTACGTACAAATCATTATAGAATACGATCCACACATAAATCTCAACTAAGGCTAATTAACATCAATAATTGGTTGCTAGTAGCCAATTACTGGCACTAATTGACTTATTAATCAAGTTGAGCATGCAAATCGTCAATGTGTGCCGATTTGTGCAGGCAACTTTAGGCGCCATATATAGAATCTGGGGGATTGTGGTGAGAGGGTCCTGAGGTATACAAGCTGCCCTTTCTTCATGATTCTAAGCAACTTCATTAAGTGGACAAATCTATAAAGGAATTGCAGTAATGCTAGAGCTGTCTCTTCTACATCCATTGCCCTTATTGCATTTCATAACAGTCTGAGAAGAAAACCATCAAACTTTATTACTGGGGAACTGCCTGATCCTGTATGAGATTATACATCTTCAGGTTTATATTCAGCAGCAGTACTCTATGTCTGATCTTCAAGGCCCTTAAAAGAAATGGCCCCAAGCACCTGAAGAATAGGATGATCCTCTACACACCTCCAAGGACACTAAGGTCCTCCCAAGGACTATCACTAACCACATCCTCTCCAAAAGACATTACATGATGTGATACCCACAAGCGAGACTTCTCCGGAGTAGCCCACACTCTCTGGAATGCACTCCCTGAAAGGATCCGCTTAATACAAGACTATCTCTACTTCAGGAAGCAAGTGAAAGCTTGGCTCTTCAACCAGGCCTTTAATGGAAGAAGTAATTAACATTTTAGTCTCACTCACTCACTTACAGAAGGAGTGACATGGGTTGTACATACTGCAGCAGGACATGTTTATCCACTCCTACCCTAGCTGAGATAATATTTAGCCATCTCTCTGACCTCATGTGCACCATTCTTTAAATTAGTCACCTTACTTTCTAGCTCCTCTTACACACTTATCTATCTATCTATCTATCTATCTATCTATCTATCTATCTATCTATCTATCTATCTATCTATCTATCTATCTATCTATCTATCTATCTATCTATCTATCTATCTATCTATTCCGTCTTTACCTACACTGTCAATTAAAATGTTCTATTATGTATTGTGTTGACATTGTAAGTTGTATACTATGCCATACTTTGTATTGTTATTTGTTATTTTTACTGCTGTAATTGTCTATTGCTCATGTTTGATTTATTCTTACTGTACATCGAACTGAGTGAATTACTTCCAAAAGGTGGTAAATAAATCCTAATAATAAGTATATAAATAAATGACAGCTGTGGTGCTGAATATACATATAGGGCCAAATTCAGTAAATGGTGCTGAAAAGTAGACACTGGTGAAAAATTTGCACTCAGTTTTATTCTATAAAGGATGCTCCGGGCTGAGCGCTCTTTATAGCACAGCGTTAAGTGCATATTCTGGTGCCCAACTGTAGGCATGAGAACTTACACCTACTGAAACCTGGTATAAACCCTGATGCACAGCCCCCCCCCCCCCATTCTATATCCTTGGAATACCCTTGACCCACCTATGGTCTTCCTATATCCGTGCTCCTTTAGGGCTGCATGCAAGAGGATTGGGGTACAGATCTTTATAGAATTGCACACAGCCAGATCCAAGCGCAAATCTAAATTAGAACCAATTAATGTCAATACTTGATTGTTAATGGCTCATTAACTAACTTATTTGCATGTGGATCTCAGGATCATATTCAATTTTGGACACCCAAATTTGGGTGCCATTTTTAGGATCCAGGGGATGATGTGCTATCTGTATAGCACCTGACTATTGCCATTATCCGCCGAATTCTATATATCGCGCTTAGCATTCCATGCCGAAATCCAAGCATGTTCTATAACACGTAGCTTAATTGACTTAACAAGCCAATTGGTATTTTTAACAGTATTTAACAGGCAATAATGAGCAGTAATTGCCAATACTTAGAATTTACATACATAACTGTCACGTTTTCACAGCTGGAACTGGGTTGTGAGCCCTTGGGTCACTGCCGAGGTGCGGCAGTGGCAGGCAAAACCACCCCACACCAGGGGCAAGGCAGAACTCTGACAACAGTTAGGCTTCACCTGTACCTGGCCACTTTCCACCAGGAGTTGAACTCCCAGCTTCAGGTGGCCGACAGGACTTTGCAGGACAGGGCAGGAGCTGGATAACCGCTAGGCAGCACAGGAACTGAGTGTCAGAGGGGAAAG
Source organism: Microcaecilia unicolor (assembly GCF_901765095.1). NCBI lineage: Eukaryota > Metazoa > Chordata > Amphibia > Gymnophiona > Siphonopidae > Microcaecilia > Microcaecilia unicolor. The sequence goes on from NC_044031.1 coordinate 187,186,004, forward strand.
GAAGGAACATGGGCAGCAAGGCAGAAAACTGGGCTAGACAATACAACACAAGGCAGGGACAGGACAAGCTAGGGGACAGAAACTGGAAGCTGCAAGCAGCCACTGAAACAGGGAACAAAACACTGACTAACAAGACACAGAACTAAAAGCTGCAAGCAGCCACAAAGTCAGCACACAAACAGAAACTAAACACTGAGATACAAACAAGAAACAAGACTAGGAAAACAAGTAAAACCTAAACTAAACCAAACACAGACTAACTAGAAACAGGCAAGAATCAAGGCAAGAATCTCAGACAAATCACTGGACTAGCAGAAGTGCAACAAGCACCAACATGCCAGGGCCTTAGACGCAATGCAAAGGCAAAGGCAGAGAGGTTCCAAATGGCTAATAAGCCCAGCAGGCAGCTCAGACTCAGGTGCAACAATCACCAGGCAACTAAGGGTCGGGCAGCCTGGAAGATCCGGACTGGACTGAGCTGAAATCTGGAACGGGTGACAGCACACCGACAATCTAATACAGCCAGCACACAGAGACAGAACTAACTCACAAAGAACAGACAGAAGCCAGCTCAGAAGCTGACCACAGGAAATAAGGTGAGTCTGAGAGGGGTCACAGCCACAGACATGACAATAACTAAGTGTATTCTGTAATGCAGAGCGCCTAAACTAATGCATTGAGCAAAAAAGGGGCATGGCTATGGGCGGGCAAATGGGCATTTCGTGAGTGTTCGAAAATTTACATGCATTGTTATAGAATATGCCCCTCTGCGTCTAAATCTATGGACTGGTATTTATGCTACATTTTTCTTGGTGTAAAATGGATGCGCATTGTTCTAGGCACTTGGATATCACCTAAGCATATTTTATATATCTCACCTAAATCTAGACACTGCTTATAGAATATACTTAGAAATGTATTCCATGTGGACTTTTCAGGCACCATATACAGAATCTGGCCCTATGACTAGGTTTTGTTCCTACCCTTGCTCTAGCCTAAGTCTGCCAAACGCTCTAGAATCAATTCTATAACTGGGCACCTCTATTTACTACAGGTGCCCCGAAGATGCACAGTAGGTGTCTAACAGAAGCTGGGCACCTAGGTTCCCTTATAGAATACTAGGGTAACCTGGTATCAACGTACTTAACATCTAGATACCCACACCTGCCTCAGCCATAGAGCTGGTGCAAGTGCACACACCATTGTATGGCAGGAACACACGTAACTTCCAGTATTCTGTAAATTATGGATGTAGATGGGAGACACACTAAGTACTGCCCATCTCTCTCAGTAATGGCTTCACAATAGCCTGCTTCAGGTCTAGTGAGATTCAGTTATGTAGGGGAAAATTCTATATATAGTGTCAAAAGGTAGGCGAAGAAAAGATCTATGATGAGCCCCTATTCTATAAAGGGCACTCAACCTTTATAGAACACTGGCATAGTGCACAGGCTGCACCTAATTTTGAGCATTGGACTTATGCCTGACAGAAACAGGTATAAGTCTGGCACCCAAAGTTAGGCACAGATTGGCAATCTTCCATAACTTGGCGCTTTACTTTTAAGAAAGCCCATGACCTGCCCATGCCCCTCCCATAGACATGTCCCCTTTTCGGATGTGTGTGGGAAAAGTTAGGCATCAAGGTATAGAATAGCCCATAGGGGGGGGGGGGATGCATGCAACTTCAATCAAGAACCAATTAACACCATCTAAGTGGCCAATCAGTGTTCATTCTCTCGTTAGGTTGCATATGGATCTTGTATCTATGTGCATATTCTGGTGCCTAACTGTTAATGCTCTTTATAGAATCCAGGGGATGTTCTATTTGTGCAGCCTTTACTTTCTATGAGGATGATCTTATAAGATCTATTGGTGGGTAAATCCTGTTTTCTCCACGGAGAAGAGCTTTTATAAAATTATGTCAGGGATTATGCATGTATAAAATAGGCACAGAAAATGTTCATACCTACTTTTACATGTCCCAAGTATGTTGTGCTTGGAGGGAATTTGAACAGAATGCAGACTGTCACAAAGTACGCGTATATTTTTAAAAATACACTTCTATGTGTTTACCTCACATGCATAAATTTACACCAGTTTCCAAGCAAGTGCAAATACATGTAAATGCATTTACCTGCAATTATCACAGACTTTATGAGGCAATTGTTAAAAAACAAACAAAAAAAAAACAGGTGGAGGGGCATTTTCAAAAGGAAGTTCAAGTTAGAATTGGGATATCCTGCTTATATAACATCCAAAAAAAATCCATCTCACAGCCATTTTTGAACAAGAAATATGTTGGGGTTTCCTGTTTGATAATATGTGAGAATGTGCAAAATGAACAGCCATTTTACAAACTGAATCATCCAAATTATGAATGCCAAAAATCCAGGGAAAATACATCTGTGTGGCAGCATTTGTAGACAAATGGCAACACAGACGTCTATGCAGAGCACAGGGGCAGCCTATTACTCGGTGCACCTTTTTTCCCCATGTTTTTACTTGTCTCACCTTTTCATTGACATCATCCATTAATGCAAGTAGAAAGGTGTAGAGATTCCCCAGGAACAAAGCAAAGATTCTTCCCAACTGCCATTTTAGGGCAATGCGAGGATGGTAGTCTTCCAAATTAGCAATAGTTTCAAATAATGGAGGGCAGAACATTCCTAACAAGGACATGACAATCTCAACCTAACGAAGGAGGAATAATGAAGGATAAAACATGATAGCATTATTATCATTCACAAAATAATTGTAATTCACAAAAAGAGAGTACTGCTTTGCGTTTTGGACAAAGCTTTACAAAGCAAATGTTCATGACTTAGAAAGCTTTCACAATATTGATGCAATGCGTTTTATCAAAACAATGAGCAAACCCAATGCGTACTGAGGAAAGGCCTGGTGGCTTAGATTTTGCTTTATTTTTCAATAGCAGAGCTTTCTCTGTTGTACAGGTTTCAAAAGCTAATCTTGCTGGGGCAGGAGAGGAGTATATAAGTACAAAAGTATTGCCATACTGGGACAGATCAAAGGTCCATCAAGCCAAACATCCTATTTCCAACAGTGGCCAATCCAGGACAAGATTCCAAAACAGTACAATACATTTTATGCTGCTTATTATACAAATAAGCAGTGGATTTTCCCCAAGTTTATTTTAATAATGGTCTATGGACTTTTCCTTTTAGGAAGCCATCCAAACCTTTTTTAAACCTCACAAAGCTAACCACTTTTACTACATTCTCCCGCAACAAATTCCAGACTTTAATTACACGTTGAGTGAAGAAATATTTTCTCTGATTCATTTAAAATTTGCTACTTTGTAGCTTCATTTCGTGCCCCCCCCCCCCAGTCCTAGTATTTTTGGAAAGAGTAAACAAGCGATTCATGTCTACCCCTTTCACTCCACTCATTATTTTATAGACCTCTATCATATTACCCTCAGCCATCTTTTCTCTAAGCTGAAGAGCCCTAGCTGCTTTAGCCTTTCCTCATAGAGATGATGACATGAACTAGGGGAAGTCATTTCTTGCAAGGTGTGGCTCATTTGATATGTTCGTTTTTACCGGCGTTCGGTTAAGGGAAACTGGTTGCCCATATTCCTATTTGATCTGGAGGCAAATTTGTGATTTTCATACTCACATATTGTTGGTAGGGATGTGCACTTGTTTAAAATGAAATTTCCCAGGTCATTTCTTGTTTTAATCCAAAATAAAAGGAAACTTTCCAGCCAATATTCAATGCTATTTAGCTGGCCAGGAATGGCTCGTGGCCGGTTAAGTAGCACTTAACCGGCTAAGCACTAATATTCAGCACAAGATAGCCAGTTATCTCTGCTAAATATTAGAACTTAGCACATAGGGGGAGATTCTATATATGACGCTTAAAAAATCTGCATAGAAAACACTTTGACTAAGTGTATTCTATAAGCAGCACCTAGCTTTAGACGTGGTATATAGAATATGTTTAGTCGATATCCCAGTACCTAAACCTATGAGCATCCATTTACACCAATGAAAACTTGGCATAATTCCCAATGCATAGATTTAGGCGCACAGGGCCTTATTCCATAACTATGTGCGTAAATTCTGGAACACCTACAAAATGCCCATTTCCCCACCTATAACCATGCCCTTTCTTGCCTGCGAGTGTTAGAAGTTAGGCGCACTGCATTACAATATATGCTTAGAGAGTCATGCGTGTAAATTGTAACTATTGCCAATTAGTGCTCATTATTTCTTTTTAAGAGCTGTTATCAACACTGATGATCTTGTTAAGCCAATTAAGTTACGTACGTTGTTATAGAATACACTTGGATTTCGGTGCCGATCTCTAGGCACACTATATAGAATCCGGGGAATAGCAGCTAACTGGCTATATTGTGTGATATAATTGGCTAGCCACGAATATTCAGTGCTTCGCCGGCTAAGCTTGGCAGCCAAATCGGTCAACTCAAATAGCATGCCTATCTTTAGCTGCTATAAATTTAAACGGCCAGCACTGAATATTGACTTGGCTGCTTAAGTTTAATCCAGCAAAAAAAGCACCAGATATTCAATGCCAGTCACCAGAAACACAGGCTAAATATTGGCCAGTTTGTTTTTCCTGTTTTATCACTACTGCATACTATTTTTGGCAACATCTTAGGTACACTGAAGTGATGTTATAAAATTGGTACTCATTGTGCTCCATTATGGTGCTTGATTTGAGGTGCCTAATTATAGAATTACCTCCAGTATGTGCTCACTTTTTACTCATGCACAGTTATAAAATTACCTCTATATGTTAATGAATTGAATGGCAGGAAAGAATGTGCATGAACGTGGCCTAAATGTAGCATAAGTATGGCTGACAGAATGTGGCAGAAAGACAAGAGGATCTGAAAGAACAGGACTGGATGAGGAAGAAAAGAACCAGTGTCAGCAGTAGAAGATTGAGTAGGAAGGGGAAGGATAAGTAGAAGACAATAAGAAGGCTGGAATTTTGGGGGATGGAGGGTGAGATGGGGAGATGTGGGACTGAGGGGGGTGGCCCATAACCCTCATTGTCCAGGGGTACAGAACCCTGTCAGTCCGTCCCTGCTGCTGTGCTATTATTTCTGGTTCTCTTTTTTCCTGCTGCAGATTCTTCTCTCTACCCCCCCTTGCTTCCCCTCTCCTGTTTCAGAAATATTCTGGACTGTGCCTCTTCCTCCTTCACCATCCAGTACACTTTTATTTTGTGCAAATTCAGGGCACACTGTCTTTTGTAGCTATGTCAATCAGTCTTTGTCCCAGGTAGCTGAGCAGAAAAAAGTGATTTTCCCACCCTGAGACAAGGCCCCAAAATGGAGGAAAATTTTGGGAGTAAAAACATATGCATATTTTTACTTCGGCGAATAGCAGGCAACTTTTAATGGCACACAGATTTGTTTGGTTGCATTTTTACACTGAAGCATCAACTCGTTATTCCACTCAAAAGTGCTGAATAAAGGCTTGAGTAAATAGCACAGTGGGTATAAAGTAATGTTTACACCCATGTAATTGGCCATAAAATGTAGTAAATCAATTCCTAAATATAGTAAATGGAAAATAAATATAAACCCTCTCAATTAAGTAATATTTTGGAAAATCTAGCCCATGCTCTTTTAGGTTTCAAGTGCTGACATTTGTAGAATTTGTGCCCTTAGAGACAGAAAAAAAATCCTCTTGCATAGTTCTCAAACAATATTATTATAATTGCTGCTACTGTATTAAATTGTAAAATAACTAATACCTCATTTCTTTCATACCAGCCAATATTTTCCATTTTGGCAAATGTCTGTGACCGTTTTACCACAAAATAGATAAGATAACCACTTCCAGCCAAGCAACATATTATGAGGAAATTTGCCAGAACACGAAGGAATCGTGTAAGATGGATGTTTTCATCTTTATTACTTTCTTCTTCATCTACAATTGACTCCTTCAGAAGAGAAAGATAATGCAAAAATATATATGAGCTTCAGATGCAATGCAAACTTCAACCAAGAAATGTCCATAAAAACTGCCCATTGAGGTGGCATTATATAAAACATTCAACAGCAGCTGAGTTAGAAGCAGCAGTGCGAAACGCTGGCTATTGTTAGTCCTGGGGATCTCACCTGTTATTCAGCAGTTGTATAAAACCAAAATGTATCTGCTCAGAGGCTCAGGAAATTCAAATAAAACCACTTGTGGCACCAACACTTAATGCTGGTTGCATAAGTGCATTGAAAATTGACTCCAATATTGACTGTTAAATTTAAAAACTTGAGTTCATAGGCATTGCATTGCTAGGAGGAAACATGGTAGTTTTAAACAAGAGGCAAAATGACAGCATGTGGTTCCAAGCTAATGGCTCAACATTCAGCTGGCAGTGATTAGCATTTTTTTAAAGCTGATTGCCACTTTCTAAATTAGACCCACACAACATGTATATGCTGGAAGAGAGGAGGGAGAGAGGAGACATGATAGAAATGTTTAAATATCTCAAGGGCATTTATGTACAGGAAGAGAACCTTTTTCAAATGAAGGAGAGCTCTGGAATGAGGGGGCATATGACAAAGTTAAGAGGGAATAGGCTTAGCAATAACCTAAGGAAGTATTATTTCACAGAAAGGGTGGTGGAGGCGTGGAATGGCCTCCCGGTGGAGGTGGTGGAGTCGAAGACTGTTCCAGAATTTAAAAAGGCATGGGATAAGCATGTGGGATCACTTACGAACAGGTAGAATTGGGGGTTACAGAGGATGGGCAGACTGGATGGGTCATATGGCCTTTATCTGCCGTCATGTTTCTGGTACAGAAATGCCTGGAATAACTCTCATTCAGCCTCGACTAAACTTTGGACAGTTCTGTTCCACCCCAGCACTAACCAGCTAGTGCCGCAGTGGTCTGTACAGATATATTCAGCAGAACTACTGGGTAGTACCACTAAATATCCAGGTTGGGTCCAGTCAGTGAAAATTATCCAGGTTGGAGACACAACTACCCAGATAACTTGCTTTGAAAACTGACCCCTGAGAACTTCCAAAATAGAACATTCTGCTGGTTACCCTAAAGCTTGTTGTGATTGAGGCAAACTTGTTGTCTGCTGTTTCTGGATTGCCAACAAGATAATCCCAGCTTGTAAACATCTTCCAACTAAAATTGTAAGTTGCATCATCAGAATCCCCTGTGCTTTCATGAACACCTGCTGCCATTCTGCAGAGACACAAAATAGTAATCAATATTAGCAACAGAATTTGGAAAGGAAAGATGAGACATGCACATACCAGTTTTTCTTTCAGTAAGGAAAGCATGCTAATATGTATACTTTTGAATTTTCAAAAGTTTAAGTGTATTTTTTCATAGAAAAATTACTCTCACAAATTACTAAATGTAAATGTTTGGGGATAAGTTTCCTAAGATATTTATTTTTAAATAATTTATTAACAACTTTTGATATACTGACCCTTTAGGAGAAACCTAATCAAAGTGGTTTACAAAGATAGTTCGGCAAAGATCTGTCAATACCATAATAAAATACCAAAACCCATAAAAAACAAATGTAATATACTAAATGACCACCATTGACATATAGCCAACCCCAACATATATAACAACAAAATACAAAGGGCCCTGTGTACTAAGGCACGCCAGCGTTTTTAGTGTGTGCTAATGCTAGAAACACCCATATATTCCTGTGAGTGTTCTCTAGTGTTAGTGCACGCTAATTTTTAGCACACGCTAAAAATGTTAGCACGCCTACAGCGCAACTTAGTAAACAGGACCCAAAATAATCTCTATCATTATGGAGCCCTTTTACAAAGGCGCACTGAAAAATGGCCTGCGGTAGTGTAGACGCATATTTTGGGCGTGTGCAGAATCATTTTTCAGCGCACCTGTAAAAAAAAAAGCCTTTTAAAATTTTTGCTGAAAATGGACATGCGGCAAAATGAAAATTGCTGTGTGTCCATTTTGGGTCTGAGACCTCACCGCCAGCCATTGGCCTAGCAGTAAAGTCTCACGCGGTAACCTGGCGGTAATGACCTATGCACGTCAAATGCCACTTGGCACGCGCCCAATACATGCATCTGAAAATAATTTTGGATGCATGTATCGGACGTGCGGCAAAAATGAAATTACCGCATGAGCTATGTGGTAGCTGGGTGGTAACTCCATTTTGGCGTGCGTTGGGTGTGCATAGAGGCTTACACGGTTTAGTAAAAAGGCCCCTATAATCCATAAAATAATTCAAAAAAATCCCATCATATATTCATCAAACGTAATATGTAATATACAGCCAAACTACCACTCCATCTAACCGAATGAGCCAATAATGATAAAAGCTAACCCGAAAAAAGAAAAGGTTTAAATTGTTCTAATCATATTTCAATATGCAGCTCATATGTGTCTTTTGTATTCGAACAGGATTTAAATGTAGTTGTAAGAATGTTTTTTTGTAACTCACAGAGCTTATTTTGTGGACAAAAAGTCTGGGTTTACCCAGATGTGACTAAAGGTATGTAGGAGAGAAGAGTATTATTTTTGGCTATAAGAGTTGAAACTTGTCCTTTGGGCACATCTTTTTTTACTAGCATATCCATGTAAATGTCTGGTCTGATATTCAGGGTTGAAGTAAGCATTTTTTGACCCACAACATCCGAGACCTTTCATAGGTATGAAGATAATCAATAGAAATAAAATAAAACAGAAAAGAAAATGATACCTTTTTATTGGACTAACAGTACATTTTTTGATTAGCTTTCGAAGGTAACCTTTCTTTATTAGACATGTTTGTACAGCGCTGCGTATGCCTTGTAGCGCTATAGAAATGCTAAATAGTAGTAGTAGTAATTATTTGGATCTGATGAAGAAGGGTTACCTTTCAAAAGCTAATCAAAAAATATACTAACGTTAGTCCAATAAAAAAGGTATCATTTTCTTTTCTCTGTTTTATTTTATTTCTATTGATTACCTATAAGAGTGGACTAACATGGCTACCACATCTCTCTAGATATGAAGAAGATCTCGAATGGGACATTAACTTCATAGAACAATCATTGATAGTATAAGATGGGTTAATTTCAGTTTAGGGCCTTTTCCTTTGATTATTTTCTTAGGCTATCTCCTGTAAGTTTCAATCTACTTCCCCTTTATTAGTGACCTAAGGAGGAGTTTGTTTAAATTCTTGTATTCTTTTTCTTGATTCCCTGTATGACCTTTTTTTGTATTTAACAAGCGTGTACTTCTAATTTTGTTGCAAAATTATAAATAAATAAATGCAATGTACCAAATAACCACCTTTGACATGTAGTCAACTCCAAAATATGTAAAAACAATATACGTGGAGGGGCATAATCGAACGGAAACGCCTATCTCCATGGGCGTTTATCGCCGAGAACGGGTCCGTAAAGGGGCGGGCCGAACCGTATTTTTGAAAAAATGGACGTTTTTGAGCTGGGCGTTTGTTTTTTTTAACGATAATGGAAACTAAAAACGCCCAGCTCAAAAACGTCCTAATCTGAGCCATTTGGTCATGGGAGGGGCCAGGATTGGTAGTACACTGGCCCCCCTGATATGCCAGGACACCAACTGGGCACCCTAGGTCAGTGCGGTGGACTTCAGAAAAAGCTCCCACATGCATAGCTCCCTTACCATGGGTGCTGAGCTCCCAACCCCCCTCCCCCAAAACCCACTACCCACAAATGTACAACACTACCATAGCTCTTAGGGGTGAAGGGGGCACCTACATGTGGGTACAGTGGGTTTTGGAGGCCTCCCATTTACCAGCACAAGTGTTACAGGTGGGGGGGGGATGGGCCTGGGGCCACCTGGCTGAAGTGCACTGCGGTACCCACTAAAAGTGCTCCAGGGACCTGCATACACGCAGGCCTCTAGGACTGGTTGCTGCTATATAACATTGGCACACCAGTTGACACCTGAAGACTAATCTCTCCGAATACGTCCTTTATTGGAATAACCGCCTTTACTCACAGTTAACTGCAGATCAGAGGTTGTGCCCCACTGGCAACGAGTCTCCCTGGTACTGAGATGAGCAGTAGGTCAGAGCTGGCAGAATGCTGTACAATGCCCTCTTTCAGCCTCATTCAAGGGAAGAACTAAGTTGTCTAACGTGGCTAACACAGGAAAGGGAACTAAAACTGGCTTACAAAAATGGCCACTACTGCATGGACTACAACAGGAAACACAACAGGGCACACTCTGACCCAGTAGGCAGGGGGAAATGCACCATGGGAGAAGAGCCTACCAAGTACCAACATCGTGAGACTGTAACACAAGCTAATGAAATCACGGAGCCCAATACCCTACACCCACCACAATGCAATGCTGATGTGACCCTGTAGTGCACCCGAGAGCCACATCTGACCCAGGGAAAGGCTGTGACAGGATCAAACACATTCTGCTGTCATGGAGGTGGGTATGGCATTTGAGGCTGGCATACAGGCTGGAAAAAAAGTTTTTAAAGTGGGTTTTTTTGGTGGGAGGGGGTTAGTGATCACTGGGGGAGTCCGGGGAGGTCATCCCCGATTCCCTCCAGTGGTCATCTGGGCAGTTGGAGCACTTTTTTGGGACTTGTTCGTGAAAAAAAAGGGTCCAAAAAAAGTGACCCAAAATTGCAGTAAAAACGCCTTTTTTTTCGATTATCAGCTAAAGACGCCCATCTCTCCTCGGCTGATAACCACGCCCCAGTTCTGCCTCCACCATACCTCCGACACGCCCCCGTCAACTTTATTCGTTTCCGCGATGGAGTGCAGTTGGAAACGCCCAAAATCGGCTTTTGATTATACCGATTTGGGCGCCTTTGCGAGACAAACGTCTATCTCCCGATTTAGGTCGCACTGTAGGCGTTTTTCTCTTTCAAAAATAAGCTGGAAAGTAATCTCCATCGTTATAATCACATGAAACAATTCAAAAAATCCCATCATACATTCATTAAGCGTAACATGTAATATACAGCCAAACTACCATTACATCTAACCGACTGAGCCAATCATGATCCCACAAAAGCTAATCTGAAAAAATAGATTTTAAATTGTTCAAATCATATTTCAATATACAGCTCATATGGAAGGGAAATCCAGAGGGTAGGAGTTAGGGGGGGAGCCCCTCAGAATTTCTCATGGAATCTGCTTTTGCAGGATAATTAGAAGGGATTACTAATTGATTTTGAGATTGGGAGCAGAGCACCTTACTAAGACAAGATGGAATTAATAGCTTAGGGTCCTGTTTACAAAGGCGCACTAGTGTTTTTAGTGTGTGCTAACCATGTAGACGCCAATAAGAATATTCTGGGCATCTACATGGTTGGCACATGCTAATTTTTAGTGTGTGCTAGAAATGCTAGCGCACCTTTGTAAACAGGGTCCTTACTTAAGTAAAGAGGAATTCCAGAATAAAGGGACCGTTTTAATAAGGGGCCCTTTTACTAAGCTGCGTAAGCATCTATGCATGCCCAACGTGCACCAAAATGGAGTTACCGCCCGGCTACTGCATGGCTCTTACAGTAATTTCATTTTTGGTGTGCATCCAATACACGAGTGAAGATGAAAGGGGATAGATTTTAAAAAAATCTGATGAAAATCTTCTTCTTTACAGAAAGGGTTGTAGAGGCTTGGGATGGCCTCCCAGTAAAGGTGGTGGAGATGAAGATTGTATCTGAATTGAAAAAAACCTCTGGACAAGCATAGAAGAACGCTGAGGGAGAGAAAGAGATTGAACAATCTTTATCTGCCATCGTTTTCTACATTTCTATGTTTCAACTTAGGGGGAGGTTATGTTATCAATGTGGACTACAGTTAAGGTGGGGGTTTCTCCAGAAGTTGTGCTATTTAAGTTTTAACAATTTTTTATTGATGATTTGTTGACACAAACAAACATATTCTGAATAAGCCAATAGAACATTGGTCAAATAACTACAATGGCAACACAGAAAGTTGTGCTATTTTAGCATAGGATCCCAATGGGATCATGTTCTAAAATAGCACAACTTGTGCTAAAATAATCCATCCTAATAGTAGACCACATTGATAACTTCCCCCCTTAGTAGGTGGTTTAGATGAGCAGATTGGATAAGCCATATAAAGCCAGATTCTACATAAAGTGCCTAAAAAATCCATGCGGCCAACATTTCCACCTAAGCAAATTCTATAAGTGGCACCTAGATTTAGGTGCGGTATATAGAATATGCTTAGTTGATATCCCAGTGCCTAAAACTACGTGCCTCCATTTATACACCAATGAAAATGTGGTGCAAATCACTGCACACAGATTTATGCACACTGGGCCATATTCTATAACTACGTGCGTAAGTTTTGTAATGCCCATGAAACACCCATTTCCCCACCCATAGCCACGTCCCTTTTGAACCACGCACATTAGAATTTAGGCACAGTTCATTACAGAATACGCTTAGCAAGTTGTGTGCGTAAATTCTAATTATTGCCAATTAGTGCTCATTATTGCTTAAGTGCTGTTATTAAAGCTGATTAGCCAAATAAGTTATGCATGTTGTTATAGAATATGCCTGTATTTTGGTGTGGATCTCTAGGCATGCTATATAGAATTCAGCAGATAATCTTTATCTGCCATCGTTTTCTACATTTGTATGTTTCTATGTTTATTGCATAGGTCCCATGGTGTTATATACTGGAGAGATGGCAAACGATTCCTGTGCTAATTTCTGGTGAATTTATATTCCAAGATATATGACCTAAACATGTGTCCTACTGACACAAAATGTGATAAACTCTTTAGTGCATCAGTATTACATTTGAAAAGTGCACATACATATATTGCACACAGGGTAACATAGAACAGAACAAATAAATGAGGGGTGACTAGTTTCCTTATCTGATTACTGCCACTGCCAATGATAGAACAGCTTTCAAAATATTCAATGACATCATAATACCCTCTGATCTTTTATCTGTGCTAATTCAGCCATATTTCTGTACATGTTTTATTTAATCAATTACCATCAATGTGAAACTGAAGTCATTCACTGCTACCAGTATTTAATATGTTTGACTGAAATTTGGAATAGAATGACTTTGGCCATCAAATATTTCAAAAAAAAAAACCCCTATGAAATTATTAAAATTAGTTGAGCAGAAGATGCTTTAGGAATAATACCAACTCACCCTAGAATGAATTGTTACACCTCTTCAAAATATAAGTTCACCTAAGCATGGTATGTCATTATAAAATTATTAACAGTGCGTGCTAGAAAAATAAAAGCGGTGATGTTATGAAATGGTACTTACGTTCTTATAACTACCATCAGACTATACCCAAATACACCAATTCCAACCAGAAAATATGACAGTGGCTGCCTATACTGTAACCAGCCAATTGCACGTTGATTATTGTAGTAGCCATAAAAGAGAGCAGAATATTTTGCATAACCCTAAAAAATAAACAAAATTAAAGCTGAGGATTTCTCAATGACAAACTGCAAGGATGAGTGATTAACTGGTTATGTTACAAGACATCTCTTGAATGGAGTTGTCAACTACAACAAGGATTCTCAATCCAATCCTTGGGACACATGCAGTCAGCCAGGTTTTCAAGATACCATACATATACATGAGATAGATTTGCATACAACAAAGGCAGTGCTTGGAGATTTATCTCCTACGTATTCATTGTGGATATCTTGAAAACCAGACTGGCTTGGTATGTCCTGAGGACTGGGTTGAAAACCCCTATCTACAACACCTCATAGCTTCTTGGATATTGCCATAGAAACCTAAAGCAGTTCCACTGAAGTCAAGGGAGTTTCAGTGAGTTGCCAATCAATTAATGGGCATGTAAGAAGAAAATGTATTCCATAAGTGATTTTACAATATATCAACCTTTTTCATGAAAATCTTTACAGTAGGATTTAGTGACAAATCTTTCACATGAAAAGTGAAAAAAGGTGAATTTTCTTGAAATTCATATTGAATTCTACAGAAGAATTAGCAAAATCAATGGTCAATACTATGGATGCACAAAGAGAAAAATATATGGCCTATTTAATTATTTGGGGCTGCCTTATACCAAGCTAGGGAATGCATTAATTGCTTCATTTTCCTATGCAGGAATCTGATTATGCCTTTTTCAACATGCAAAGTTCCTCTGACGATATTAGCTCCCAATAGAAAAAAATAGGAATTTTTCAGAGTAGGTCTATAATGTGAACACGATGACAAATAAATAAATAAATAAATAAACCTGTGCACTTTTCAAACCCCACACTACCCCATTTACATACTCTCTGAATTACTTATTCACCATGGCTCCATGAGAACTAATAAAGAAATATACACCACTCAGAAATAAAAAAAAGTCATTTATTGGTGTGAGAAAGCTAACTGCTAGTTCCCGAGCAAGCTGCAGTATCCCCCGAATTCTATGTGGCACCTGAAGTTGGGTGTGCAAATGTGCGCCCAGTTATAGAATAGTTTCATATACAACCCAATTAGCTAATTGGTGCTAACTTAATTGGAGATGAGTACTACTACTACTAATTATTATTTGTTACATTTGTATCCCATATTTTCCCACCTATTTCCAGGCTCAATGTGGCTCACATATTACCGTTAACGGCGATAGCCAATTCCGGTATGAACAAATACATGGTGTGAATAATACAAAGTGATATTGTAGTGGGATGAAGAACATGTATGATAGGTTGGATTGGGGGGTCTTAGAGAGGGAGAGGGGAGGAAGAATCAAGTAATGTTCATTAAGGTCTTTGGTTTCATTATGACGTAGGTGTCCAGGTATTTTATGTTGAGACGGTGGGGTACGCTCTTCTGAACAGGTCTGTCTTTAGTGCTTTCCGGAAGTCTAGATGGTCGAGCGTAGTTTTTACTGCTTTTGGCAGTGCGTTCCATAGTTGTGCGCTTAAATAGGAAAAGCTCGTTGCGTAGATGTATTTGTATTTGAGTCCTTTGTTGCTTGGGTACTGAAGATTTAGGTATGATTTGTGTAGATTTTATGGTGTTTCTGGCTGGCAGGTCGATGAGGTCTGTCATGTATCCTGGTGCCTCGCCGTAAATTATTTTTACATTAACAAGCACTAATTGGCATTAATTAGCAGTTATGCACATAACTGATTTATGCCCCTATTCTGTAAACCGAGCACCTAACTTCTATTCCATGCAACTCCAAAAGGGTGTGACCAAGGGAGAGGCATGGGTGGGTTGAGCACAGAGTTACAGAATACTTCTATTTCTGCATCTAACTGATAGTAGTCAGATGTGAGTATATATATCAGCTTTTGGTAGGCGTAAATACTCGCACCTAAAGTTAGGCATGAAAATAACTTAAGCGGATGAAAAATTCTAGACCTAGTCCTTAGTGGAGCACATGATCTGGTGCAGGAGGTAATGGTGCTGGGGCCACTTGATAACAGTAATCATAATATGATCAGATTTGATATTGGCTTTGGAGTAAGTACACACAGGAAATCCAACACGTTAGCATTTAACTTTCAAAAAGGAGACTATGATAAAATGAGAAGAACGATGAAAAAAAAAACTTAAGAGGAGCAGCTGTGAAGGTCACAAAATTTATATCAGGCGTGGATGCTGTTCAAACATACCATCCTGGAAACCCGGGCCAAATATATTCCACCTGACATGATTATAAAGTGAGGTGAAGGAAGCTATTTGAGCTAAAAGAAAATTCTTCAGCATAGCCACAATTCTACAAGCATTTTAGAAAAGGGAAAGGGAAATGGGACTTGATATACCACCTTTCTGAGGTTTTTGCAGCTACATTCAAAGTTGTAGACTTTGCTGAACAGGAAGCCTTTTGTAAAATACATATAAGGAGTCAGCAAATGTACAAGAGCATCAATCTCACAAACTTACACATCATTAAAAAAAAGTAGCATCTGTACAAACGATAATAAAGAGATCTATCTATATCTATCTGTCTATACACAGGGTACGGCAAAAAAGTAACCCCTTGAGTTTTGTGCTGTTTTCTCAGCAACTGCTTGGAATTTCAATGTGAAACTTTACAGCTTTATTTGTTGTTACTATTTACCATAGGCGTAGTTTGACTGTTTCATTTGGGGGGGCAAAAAATGGGCGGAGCATATTAGCATATCATTTGCATATATACATATGCAAATGAATATGCTAATATGGAGGAAGGAAATGAAATTTACAGGCAAAATATCACAGAGGCACATTTCAAAAAGCTGACATTTCAATTAATAAATTATGAATAAAATAAACTATTATTTACCTTTGTTGTCTGATCATGTAGTTTTTCTATTCGCTTTGATCCCAGTGTCTTCTGTTTTATGCAGTGTCTTCTTTCCAGTAGGCTTCCCTCTGCTCCCCACCCTCCCAGTCCCATCCATCTCTTGCTCCTTCCCTCTGCTCCCCACCCTTCCCAGTCCCATCCATCTTCTGTTCCTTCCCTCTGCTCACCATCCCTCCGTCCCATCCATCTCTTGCTCCTTCCCTCTGCTGTGCCTGACCTCTCCAAATCCCATCCATCTCCTGGTCCATCCCTCTGCTCCCCACCCCTCGCAGTCCCATCCATCTCTTGCTCCTTCCCTCTGCTCCCCACCCCTCCCAGTCCCAACCATCTCTTGCTCCTTCCCGCTGCTCCCCACCCCTCCCAGTCCCATCCATCTCCTGCTCCTTCCCTCTGCTCACCTCCTTTCCCAGTCCAATCCAATTCCTGGTCCTTCCCTCTGCTCCCCACCCACCCCTCCCAGTCCCATCCATCTCTTGCTCCTTCCCACCCCTCCCAGTCCCATCCATCTCCTGCTCCTTCCCACTGCTTCCCACCCTCCCAGTCCCATCCATCTCCTGCTCCTTCCCACTGCTTCCCACCCTCCCAGTCCCATCCATCTCCTGCTCCTTCCCACTGCTTCCCACCCTCCCAGTCCCATCCATCTCTTGCTCCTTCCCTCTGCTCCCCACCCCTCCCAGTACTATCCATCTCCCCACCCCTCCCCCCCGCGCGAGGTCCAAGATGGTGACTCCGTTTACCCCCTCTCTTCCTCCCTCCCTCCCTCCGGCGCAGGCAGCAGTCTTTTCCAGCGTTCCTGGCAGCTGTAGCGATATACACGCTGCCTTCGGTCTGCCCCGGAAGCCTTCTCTTCAAGTTCCTGTTCCCACCTATGCGGGAACAGGAACTTGAAGAGAAGGCTTCGGGGCAGAGCCAAAGGCAGCGTGTACAACGCTACCGCTGCCAGGAACGCTGGAAAAGACTGCTGCCTGCGCCGGAGGGAGGGAGGAAGAGAGAGGAGTAGACGGAGACGCTCCTCTCCGTCCGCTTGGCTTCCCTGCCCTCTCTGTCTGCGTCCCGCCCGAAAGGAAATGACGTCAGAGGAAGGCGGGACGCAGATAGAGAGGGCAGGGAAGCCAATCGGACGGAGAGGAGCGCGTGCCTGCATGTGTTTTTTTTTTTTTTTAACTTTTTTTTTTTTTTTTAACTAATGGCGCGGCAGCGCCTCGCGTCGTTTGGGGGGGCACTGCCCCCCCTCGCCCCCCCCAGTCTACGCCTATGCTATTTACATTTATTGCTGAATGGAATGAGATTATCTTTAAATAGGGTGAAGTTACAGAGTTTTTAGCATGACCACCCAGCGATTTTCACACTTTCAAAAATGTTTGCACTGTAAAACAACCATTAGTTGAACCCCCCCCCCCCCAGGTGTCAATGACTTCACCATGACATAGATTTTTGTCTGAGGAGGAATGTTGGAGGCCTATCACAAGTTCCACCCAAAGCTGCAAAAAATCATAAAGCTCAAGGGAGCACTGCAGATGACCTGGGACAGCCTGCCACAGGGAACGATTGATAAGGCTGTTAAAAACTCCCCAAAGTGACTATAGGTCTCTGTTAAAGCTAGGGGTGGATACTTCGACCATTCAAAGTGACTGCGAAATTCTGATGCATTGTTAATTGTATCATTTGAATGAAGTTATTTCGCTGTGTTTTAGCTCAAACATTTTTAACGTGCTAAAATGTCAGTCACATCAACATAGCTTAAGAGAATTAAATGTTGTTTAATAGTAATATGTAAGTATGATAACTGAATAAGTATGTAAAATTTCTCATTGAAATTCAAAGCGGTTGCTGAGAAAATGGCAAAAAACTCTAGGGTTTCCTTTTTTTTTTTGCATATAAGTGGCATTACATAGAGCTTTACACATGTGAGTGCCAGGAAATGCATGAGCAGGTGCTAATTTCAGAACATGAAATGCATGTGCAGGTGCTAATTTCAGAACATGCATGTGCATTTGCCACCATGTGTATATTTAAGTGACAGGTTTCACAAGACTGAATGCACTAAGAGAGCCAGTAAAGGAACCGAGTCAAATAGCTGTTCCCTTATTTATTTATGTTGTATTTTTAAAGTGATATTAGACACCACTGAGGTAAGCAAAGGTGTCCCCTTGATCACTGATGAGTCCGCAGGTCCAAATGAGCAGGTAGCTAACACTTATACCAGCCTTGCAGTAGGTGTAAACACCTATAGGGGAGTTTATAAGAATATATGTGGACTCCCACTGTAAAATAGGAAATACATATAAAGCTTTTCGGACTGCCATGAACACTCCTTTAAAATCTATGTATCTCATGCTTTCTACATGTGTACAAAGTGGCACTGCCTACATGTGTAAATACCACTGTTGACATGTATAGATACCACACAACTCTTCTAAAATGACCTTCTAAATATTTGAGAAGACTGATATTAGCTTCTTTTTCTCTCCTAGAGGTCAAAGCTGCCAGGGATGAATTGACCCTAAATTAATAACTAGGGCTAATTGACTTGTAGCTAGTCTCATGTAGCAAGTAATTTGTCTTAGGGCTGTTTGTGTGACTACTACACCAAACTTCAGCCTTAGAGAAACTGGTGTCATACTTAAATTTACCTCAAAATCCCACAGAACAGAAAAATCCATAGCTGTTTTTTCTTCACTCCTTGGAACGGTCTTTCTAGGCAAACTTCCATAGGGCAACCCCATCAAGATCTGCATCAGGGAGAGGAAATCACATTTATCAAAGGAATTGTCCACTGTTTATGGGAAGTGACATACTCTGAATATGAATTAACTTCTTTTCCCATTCATAGAACTGATAGCTTTCTGATCTATATTTACACAACAGGGTGAAAATAATAAAGACAGTGTATACTACCATGTCTATTTTCTAATGTCTTCTATTTTTCAAGATGTATTGTAAGCCACATTGAGCCTTAAATAAAAAATAAAAATAATAAATAAAATAAAATAAAATATTCAGTATCAGTAGAAACTGTAATTATTCCATAAGTAGCATTTTTAATGATATTAACTGACAGGCACTGAGAATTTATTTATTTATTTATTTGCTGCACTTGTATCCCACATTTTCCCGCCTATTTGCAGGCTCAATGTGGCTTACAAAATGTTACTGAACGCTGAACCTGGATTATGTGCTCCATCAATTTCACCAAGTTCAATTCTTTGCCTATATAAGACAGGTGTGTGCAATTCTACCTCATAGATGTGGCATCATCTGGACAAAACATGGTCAGTGTGGTGATATTTGATTAGCAATTTTCTATGTGAGAAATTTAAACAAAAATGTACTTTAATTTAAATTCCATATCAAATTAATACATATTCGAAATGGTTACAATTTTTGTGAAGACCAAAAGATGGGAAGTATGGAGGGGCATTTTCAATATTATGTCTAAATCTGATTTTGGATGTTTTGTGAAAAACTTCCAAAAACCTGGTAGTGAACATGGCCATTTTCAAAACAGAAAAACGTTCAACTTTTTGTTTTGAGAATGGCCAATTACTAGACATTTTTGTGCTCAGTGCATCTCTTTTTAGACCATTAAAAAAATGTCCAAGGGAAAAATGCACAAAAACAAGCCATTGGGATGTATGGGGGCCAGCATTCTTAGTAGACTGGCCACACAGAAATCCCATCAGAGCAGTGGGGCACCCTAAGTGGCACTGCAGTAGACTTGACATAAAAGGTCCCAGGTACACATCTCACCGTTACCCCCTTATATTGTATGGTGAGCCCTCTAAAACCCACCAAAAACCTACTGTACCCAACTATACACCACTACAATAGCCCTTATGTCTGCAGGAGTCATGAGCCTGGGTCCCCTTCTGTACAGTGCACTGCATCGACCACTGGGCTACTCCAGAGACCTGCTTGTTGCTCTAATAGGACTGGCCATAACATCTGATGCTGTTATAGAGGCTGGTATGTATTGTTTCTTTCACATCTTTGGGGGGTGGGAGGGGATTAATGACCACTGGGAGAATAAGGGGGTTATGCCTTAATCCCTCAGGTGGTCATTTGGTCATTTAGGGCACATTTGGTCACTTAGTCATGATTGAAACAGGACTAGACAAAGACATCTTAATTTTGGCCCTAGACATTTTCATTCTGTCCCATTATTGCAGAAAAATGTTTGTCTTTGGTGCCACCCATGTCCCTCCCAAAACACTCCCTGAACACATCCTTCTGAAATTTGAACAAACTACGAAGCAAAACCTCTCAAATCGGGATGTCAAAAACTGCAAATTGGATGTTTTGGAGAGAAAAACATCCCTCAGCCACCTTATGACATTTTTGGATGTTTTTCTCTATTGAAAATGAGCTACGTAATCAACAAATGGCTGCTGTAAATCTCTTCCATGTGTCTGTACAGCACTCTATTCACCATGTAGCACTAATAAATGTTTAATAGTATTAATTTTAATAACTCAACTCAAATTCCTAGATGTGTTTCCATTTCCATGTCCATATTTATCTATTTATTTTATTATGCCCACTTGAATGCAGACATCCTCAAGTGCTAATTTCAACCATCCCATCTCCATTCATCCCCTTCTCACCTCCAGCTACTCCTCATTTGTCTGACCTTCAACTCACCTTCACAGCCTAGCAAAACTGTCACCTATATCTCCCAGGTTCTATGTATTCAATTGCTCTCCATTTCCCTTCTTTTGAAAGGCATTCTCCAACAGCTATGTCTTGCATTTCTTCCAGAAAGTCATGTAATCTGCCTATTGTTGGAACTTCAGTGCCACTGAGTTCTACAACCTAGTGTCTTATGCAAATGCTCATTCCCTCATACACTGAAGCTGGACCCCATAGACTGCTGCAAGTACTGAAAAGACCTTGCTGGCATATATGTACATAAGTACATAAGTAATGCCATACTGGGAAAAGACCAAGGGTCCATCGAGCCCAGCATCCTGTTTACGACAGCGGCCAATCAAGGCCAAGGGCACCTGGCAAGCTTCCCAAATGTACAAACATTCTATACATGTTATTCCTGGAATTTTGGATTTTTCCAAGTCCGTTTAGTAGCGGTCTATGGACTTGTCCTTTAGGAAACCGTCCAACCCCTCTTTAAACTCTGCTAAGCCAACCGCCTTCACCACTTTCTGCGGCAACGAATTCCAGAGTTTAACTACACGTTGGGTGAAGAAAAACTTTCTCCAATTTGTTTTAAATTTACTACACTGTAGTTTCATCGCATGCCCCCTAGTCCTAGTATATTTGGAAAGCGTGAACAGACGCTTCACATCCACCTGTTCCACTCCACTCATTATTTTATATACCTCTATCATGTCTCCCCTCAGCCGTCTCTTCTCCAAGCTGTATAGCCCTAGCCTCCTTAGTCTTTCTTCATAGGGAAGTCGTCCCATCCCCGCTATCATTTTAGTCGCCCTTCGCTGCACCTTTTCCAATTCTACTATATCTTTCTTGAGATGCGGCGACCAGAATTGAACACAATACTCAAGGTGCGGTCGCACCATGGAGCGATACAACGGCATTATAACATCCTCACACCTGTTTTCCATACCTTTCCTAATAATACCCAACATTCTATTCGCTTTCTTAGCCGCAGCAGCACACTGAGCAGAAGGTTTCAGTGTGTTATCGACGACGACACCCAGATCCCTTTCTTGGTCCGTAACTCCTAACGTGGAACCTTGCATGACGTAGCTATAATTCGGGTTCTTTTTTCCCACATGCATCACCTTGCACTTGCTCACATTAAATATCATCTGCCATTTAGCCGCCCAGTCTCCCAGTCTCGTAAGGTCCTCTTGTAATTTTTCACAATCCTGCCGCGATTTAACGACTTTGAATAACTTTGTGTCATCAGCAAATTTAATTACCTCGCTAGTTACTCCCATCTCTAAATCATTTATAAATATATTAAAAAGTATTAGCAGTGCATTTTTTCTAGCAAAAAAGAAGCCGATACTCAAATGCCAGGCCACCCTTCTGGGGTGCGGTGATCTCTGAGGGGACCCACTCCACATTTGCCAGGCCCCCTGCAACCAGTCACAGAATCTATGGCAAGGCAGAATTGGTGTGTAGAGCCTGAGCTCTTTTATTAAAACTTGGGGACCATGAGTCAATTTTAGCAGAAAATGGAAAAGGTGCCGGTACTCAGTACCCCCAAGTACCCCCTCAAAAAAAGCCTTGGGTATTAGTAAGGCTTTCAAGTGTCTTGCCTCTTCATGATATAAAGCCTTAAAAATGAGACATGATGCTTGATATTCATGCACTATTTAACCGCACAGGAACGGCTCCTGGTCAGTTAAATAGCCTTAAGCCGGCTAAGCACCAATATTCAGTGCAAGATAGCCAGCTCTCTCAGCTTAATATTAGTACTTAGTGGCTAGCCAAGTCACCAGCTATGTTGCAAGACCAAGTCAGTTAGCGCCAATATTCATTGGCCGACCAGCTAAGTTCAGTGGCCAGATAGACCTGCGTAAATAGCAGGTCTATCTTTGACCTCTATAACTAAGCCAGTCAGCCGATGACTATCAGCTTAATTGGCTATGTGCAAAGTGACCAAAAGAAAACCCAGAAATTTAATGCCAGTTGCAGAATATGGCCCGGCATTGCATTTCCAGGTTCGCTGCCAACCATGGGAGGCAGCTCAGCTAGCTTCCGTGGTCTGAATATCGGCCCCATAATATTTTGAAACAAATTCTAGCCTCTACCGGCAACCACTGAAGGCTTAAAGCTTGAATTCACATGATCCCACAACTTCTTACTCAGAGGTAGGCATGCCACCATATTCTGTAGTACATGAGGGCTCTTCAGCTTCTTTTTACATAGGACCCCATATAAGCTATTGCAGTAATCTACTCATTATGAAGGCATTTTCAAGTCTGTCTACTTTATCCTCATCCAAAACGAGGATGACTATCTATTTATGAACATTTATATACCCCTCTTCTTCAATATACCAATCAAGATAATGTATAATATTTAAAATAACATATTATAACTTATGTAAAAATACCTTACTCCTGAACATTCATATTAATAAATAAATAACATTTGAGAACTATTCTAAACCTTTTCTAAACCCTATAAGAGAACTCAAGTTCTTTAATTCTTAAGGCAATCTATTCCACCCATCCACAGTTGTTAAAGATTTTCTGGTCAATATTCAGCCAGCAGCGTGCATCGGCATTGAGTATCCAGATCTCACTGGACTTCTCCTGGCTATTGGAATTTATTTGGGTCCTGGAGGACATTTGGTCAGGGCCCATATAACACATTTATGTTGGTCCTGGTTGAATATTGGTCAGGATCTGCATAAAGAGATATTAGGTCCTCCAATCTTGATTTCTCATCCAGTCCCCCCCATCCCACACCAACAGAAGCCCTCCCCACTAATTTTGATCCCTTTCAAGGCCCCCCCCCCACCGTACCAACAGAAGCCCAGCCCTCCAATTGTGATCCCCCATCCAGGCCCTCCTCCCCCACCGCAACAATAGAAGCCCACCTCCCTGATCTTGAACCCCATCCAGGACCTCCCAAAGGAGTAGATATGAACCTTGGTTCAATCACTCTTTTTCACTTATGAAGAGACAAGTTATGTTTAAAGATCATCTTTGGCAAAAGACGCACTTACTACTCTCCATGCATATAAACCTTTAACCTACTCATAAATAATTCCTCGATATTCAAAGCTATTTAACCGGCCAGACACGGCTGCTGACCAGTTAAATAGCTTATCGGCATCTAACTGCTAATATTCAGCAGGAGATAACTGGTTGTCTCCGCTAAATATTGCCAGTTAGCCCCTAGCATATAACCAGCTGTATCGAGTGATTTATCCAGTTGGATGCCAATACTCAGCACTTAACTAGATAAGTTTAGCGGTCAAATAGGACTGCATAAATAGCTGACCTATCTTTAACCGCTAAAAAGTTAACCAGTTCATGCTGAATATTGGCATAGCTGGTTAACTTTTTAGCAGTTAAATAAATGCAGATATTCAATGCTGGTCACCGGAAACAGCCCGGCATTGAATATCCGGGCTCTGCGCTAACCGCAGGAGGCAGCCCGGTTACCTTCTACAATCTGAATATTGGGCCCTTAGTATTTTAGATTCAGATTCCTTGCAAGATATCAAATCCTTGAATTGCAAGCTCAACCAGGTTGCCAGTTGGCTGAGTTCTAACATTAATTTGCTCTTGTATGGAAGGCTGACCAATGAGACTACTGCTAGGGGTCATCGCTGTCATTTTTGCACCTGGAGATGATAAGGCAGAAGAGGTGAGGGACTACTCCTGCCCTGTCCCACTAGACTAGGAGGAATCACCTTCAGATAAGTGGCAGGTGTTCCAGGAGGGGACTGGAGGGAAGGAGATATAGCCAGCCTTTGCATGTGGGGAGGGTGGGGGCTTAGAAGGAGGACTGGGAGATCAGAACCATAGGTGTAGTTGAAGCGTGGGGGGGGGGGGGGAATTGGAATGTGAGGAGCTGAACCAGGAGAGAGGAGAATCGGAAGGGAGCTGAATGAACAGGAGTGGACTAGGACTGGCAGTGGCAGCAACCCTGAACTTATGAAGATGACAGCTGATATTCAATGCCAGCACCTACATACCTAAGCAAAAAAAGTTAGGATTTCCTTTGTGCAGTCCTATCTGGCTGCTTAGCTATGTGAGCACAGGTACTGATATGGCCTATGCACACATAACTGCTGGCACCTCCCTGACTCCTGTCCCAAGCAGATCTAAATATCTGTATGTATGTTCCTGTAAGAATCTGCTCATATGCATGTATTTTATAATGTATTTCATAATGTAAACACTTAAGTGCTAATCCCATTCCCACATTGCATATCCTTGCCTCTCAGGAATGCCTATTCATATATCACGTAGAAGCAGTCACTATGATTTTTCTGTGTCTACTTTCTACTCTTAGATGTGTATAATTTGGTCAATTTTTAAGAGTCTACTGGAGTGAAGGAAATAGTACTCTACACAAGCAAATCCCATATAAATTATCCCAATTAAAAGAAAACATTTCAACTGTCAACTTAGGACTTAACAGATATAAAAAATAAGGAGTTACAAGTTTATCTACTTTTATGCTTATTAGCTTTTAATGTGGCAATTAACACAAACCAAATATTAAAGTGGCACCTTAACTGTTAAAGGTGCATTATCTGCAGGGTGGAGAATGGGTGAGGACAGTGCTTTATAGTTCACTTGGGGGTAATTACTGCAGGGGTACTTAATGCAGAGTAATTAACTTTGCAGATATGGGCCCTTTTACAAAAGCATGGTGGGCCTACCGCGGCTTGCCGCGCAGCAATTCGGCTCTATCACCGGGCTCCCAGGGGAATCTGGCTATAGTTCCAGCCCCCACTGCAGCCATTTGGGTCTGAGAGCTTACCGCCAGCCATTGACCTAGCGGTAAAGACTCATGTGGTAACCGGGCGGTAATGACCTACGCATGTCAAGTGCCACTTGGCGCGCGTCCAATATGCATGTCCAAAAATAAAAATAATTTTTTGGACGCATGTATCGGACGCGTGCCAAAATGAAATTACCACAAGAGACACGCGGTAGCCGTGCAGTAACTCCATTTTGGCATGCATTGGGCATGCGTAGACGCTTATGTGGCTTAGTAAAAGGGCCCCTTACTTACTCGGGTTAGGTGTTAATAATGCAGCTAAAACATGCGTATGCTAACCGTGTGCAAAACATTTTTCAAAATATTTTTTGAGGGGCGTGTCATGGGCAGAGAGTGAGCATTTCTGCACTAACCAGTAGCAGAGGAATACAGCATTAATAAAATAGTAAATTGCCCATTTTACAGCTCCATAAAATGGCCTTAGCGTGTAGGAAAGAGCCATATAAGAGTGCACTAAGCCCACGTTTTGCAGAAGCTTAGTAAAAGAACTCTCAGTACTTACAAACGGAATAGGTTACATCTGCACTTTCAACCCAATAGTATATTCCCCCAAATTCTATAATGGGCATCTAAGTTGTGCACGCTAAGTTGGCCGAATTGTGCGCACAACTTAACTGATTAACAGGCCAATCAGCACCAATAATTGGTACTTAACTACTTAGCGGCACTAATTGGCTTTAATTAGAATTTATACCCACAACTTTCTAGGCGTACTCTACAACATGGTGCATGTAAATTCTAATGTGCACAGCCAAAAAGGGGGGCATGGACATGGGCGGGTGTGGGCATTTCAAAAAACCTATGTGCACTATTATAGAATAAACCCAATCTGCGCCTAAGTTAGGCGCAGGTATTTTAGGCCTGGTTTTAGGTGGCCTAAATGGGTGCGCCTAAATTTTAGTCGCAAGAATGGCGCAAAGCATATTCTATGAACTACGCGTAACTTTAGGTGTAGTTTATAGAATCGCACTAAGTGCATGGTTTTTCGGCGCTGATTTTTTAAGGCACCATTTCTAGAATTTGTCCCATTGTATTTAAATACTATATGCTTTTGGATACATTTAAAACTGTGTGCAGATCTTTGTTGTTAGAAGCACTCCTGGAAATTTATTCATAAGTAACTTATAAGTGCAAAGTTTTTGTCTGTTGCTTTGACTGATGATAGAAAGAGGTTTTATTCCTTGAGTCTAAGGGGATGGAGTTTCTTAAAAATAAAATAAAAAAAGAAAAAGATAGTTCTAATTGAAGATTCACAGAGGACAATTTACTGTGACAGGTGAAGTGCTTTAGAAAGAGAGAGAAGCTGGTGATAAGATAACATAAATCAGCCCTTGTCCTATTTTGTAAAGCCTTCTTTAATAAGGTCCCATTGTTGTAGATAATTGTTCTAGTTCAAAACTACAATTGAAACTGGAGCTTCTGCTTTGTATAAGCCTAGTGATCAAATTTATGTGGATGACATATCAGGGAGAGGTTGCCAAGTACAAAATGTACTTGGTAGTATCAGGAAAGCAACCAATAGCTCTTACCTCTGGAATTACAACCAGACCGAATATTAAGCCAAAGAGGACGAGATTTACACCATACATCCACCTAAGGAATACAAAATATGAAGCGACTGATGAACCAAAGTGACCTGAAGCAGGGAAAAAGCCAAAGAATTAAAATTCAATGTCCCTGACAAAAAATATGCAAAAATATTCCACAGCAGACAACGACACTACGCTATAAATGAAAGCTTTACTTACTTTCTACTTCTTTAATCTTTACTTCCCATGGAATGCAGGCAGTCTTAAAATTCTCGAAGTCTCTCTTAAATTTGATCCATTTCTGAAAAAAAAATAATTTCATGTTCTTCACTACTCAAGTACAACACAAAGGAGTTGGGATCTGATTTATGAAGTGTAGATTTGGATTTAACTCACACCTTTTTCTCAATAGTTCAAAGTAAGCTCCTTTCAGATACAGTAGGCATTTTCCTGTCCTCTGAGGGCATACAATCTAAGGGGTTCTTTTACTAAGGCACGACCCATTCAGACATGATCATGGCCAAGATACAGTCATATGTGCTACCTTCAAGATTAGGGAACATTCTCAGGGATGCTATGAATGTCTGTACCAGGGCGGGGTAGGTTACTTCACAGAAACCCAACTTTTCAACTGATTGAGAGGGTTAAACTCAACACAGATTTCACCTGGGGTACGCTGTGAGTACACTACCAGGTGGTTCTACCATGGCAAGAGGGTCACACAAACTCTACATATTAATTGGCAAAAAACGTGGGGTACAGTGGGGATATTTAGATTTGTTTAGCATCCTAAATGCAGACAATCCCAGGGTAGGGAAACCTTATGTTCCTCGGCATATCCTTATATGGCAATATGGGGGTACTTCCTCTTATACGCTGCTAATAATGGTAATGACATATGCTTCTAATATACAATAGTAATGCTGTAACGTAGAAAAAATGTCCCTAAAGATGTGTCTCATTTATCCATTCACACCAATTTGCCTATACCTTCCTTTCCCCTTGCTTCTCCCTCCAACTCTGCTAATCTGCCTTATCGGACTATATATGTTCCACTTCTACTGGCACATCCTACTGTCTCTTTCTATTCTAGATATACCTAGGCTGTCTATTCTCTTGTCAGGTCAGCTGGCTCGGATATTAGTAATCGGTCTAAGGATACATGTTGTGCACATGGTGTGTACTGGACTAAAGACTTCGGACAGAGGAAGCAGGCTATTGAAATGGATTTGTGTTTGGGGCACAGAAAAGCCCAATGGTTAGTGGCATAACTTGTGTTGCAGTCAATATGCATTTCAAGAGACTCACATGGATGTGGGGTACTGTTGCATCACACTAATGGGGGGAGGGGGCGTTTGAGCTTGGTGCACTGACTCGCATAGGTTAGACAGAGTCACATAGGATTTAGCGATGCTCTACCAGCCATCTGCAGCTTGTTCTAGGATAGAAGGCTAGGAAATGAAAACTGGGAGGCTGGTACACAAAGTGCTATGCTACACCCTATCACATAAGGATGTCGGCAAAGGCAGGAGCAGTGGATAGTTGCACATGCCTAATCAACCCATTAAGGGCTATGTCATCTTATGTAGAAAACCGCCTATCTCAGGTTATGAATACCTAGGGTTTTTTCATTGCAGTGCACACATAAGGATCAGAGTTGGAAGTGGCCGCAGCTAGGACCAAATTTGGTGAGGAGACCGTAACAAATGAGGTGTTGCTGTCTCATTTTGTGGCGGTGGGTCCTAGCCTGAAAGAGTACACAGCAAAATGTCTAAGACCAAAGCAAGGTCAAATGTCAGTGGTTGATGTCCCATGCTAGTAGTGGCATGGATGATGTCTAAGTCCAAGGGAAGTTCCCCTCTTGGAAAAGATGATCAGTGGTGCCTACCTCAGACTTGGATGGAATAAGGAGGCTGAACGTTTCAAGAAAGAGAGTCAACGGTTGTGAAGGGGAAGATGCGTTTACGGCAACCGCTTGAGCAAAGCTGTGATGTTAACGCCTAGGCATGTCGGCAGTATGTATACAGTATATACATCTACATCATGACTAAGGCTAGGCTCTTTGCCCAAAAATGCTCTAGATAGAAAATTGAATCATATATCTGATTGCTTATTACTGTAAAATGTCCAAAATCTGAATAGAAAAAAAGGTAATTCTAAAAAAAGAAAAAATATCTTTTTTTTTAATATTGTTTTCGAACAGGGTTTTATGCTTTGGGCATTTTGTTTTTTGGTCCATTTAAGAAAAAAAAAAAGAATAAGTGCAAAATGTAGACAGTCAAGCCATTGGGATGTAAGAGGAGCCAGCATTTTTAGCAGACTGGTCCCCCCAGACTTCCAGGAGAGCCATGGGGCACCCTAGAGGGCACTTCTGTGCACTTCATACAAATGATCCCAGGTACACATCTCACCTTTGCTCCCTTACCTTGTCCCCGAGCTCTCTGAAACCCACCCAAAATCTACTGCCCCCCACTGTACACCACTACAATAGCCCCTTATGGGTGAAGAAGGCACCTATATGTGGGTACAGTAGGTTTTGGTGACTTTGGGAGGGGTCACAGTTTCTACCACAAGTTGACAGGTAGAGGGAGATAGGGACCTGAACCTGGGTCCCCCACCCATAGTGCACTGCACCGACCACTACACTAATCCAAGGAATTGCATGCTGCTCTAATAGACCTGGCTATAACATCTGAAAGGCTGTTATAGAGGCTGGTAAGTCATATTTATTCATATTTTTTGTGGGTGGGAGGGGGTCAGTGACCACTGGGGGGCCATTGGGGGGTATCCCTGATTCCCTCCAGTGGTCATAGCATTTGTGTTCATTCCTTTCCAAGTGTTAACTGAGTTGTTTAGATGTTTTTCTGTATTAACATTACATTCCCCACTGCTGGCGTGTTTTGCTTCACAAAGAAAAGAATAACAAGAAAAGCACAAAATATTATAGAAAAAAAGCACATTAAATGGGGAAGGTATCAATGTGGGCTATTGAATATGTGTATTTTACTGTTTAACTCCGCTTATTAGAAACTAGATCCCACTGCATAAAATGGGGCCTGTGCTAAAACACGTGTTAGTGGTAAAATAATATCTTAACATTAGTCCAACATTGATAACTACACCCTTAAATTGCTTCTAGTCCACCTCATGGATCAAAACTTATAACAGATTTCAAGGCTTACATAAATAAGATAAAATGGCAGATTAACTAATATTCTTTCCAACCCAATAGATAAAGAGAACTATTTTCCCCACAAACTAAGATGTCCCACTAATCTCATCTTTAAGAAATTTGTCTAAATGCAAAGGTTCTATAAATATATATCCAGTATCTTCCAGAAATAAGCACAATGTTCACGGCTCCAGAACATGAGTTTTTAGAGATGGGAACACCTTTCTATGTAACTGTGTCTGTCTAGTCACATCAGGAAACAACTTTTTAACCACAAAACATTACATATTTCTTTGGAAAAAAGAGTCTCAAAATAGATTTTGTTTGATCCTCTGTCTGAAAAGTTAGTACTTTTTCAATGGAAAATGCTAGACTACATATGTTATTACATCCTATGACCTGATCCCAACCCCAGATAAAACTACTCATGATGTACAAAAATGTGCTTACTTAAAGATGCAAGGCATGTAGGTAATTTTCAGAAACTCTTTTTAACTGGGTAAATAAATATGGATTCTGAAAATTGCCAAGCTCACTTGCTAGTTTCTTTGCAATCCTCTCAGTACCACCTGTCCTAAAAAGTGAGTGCTCTGAGGATCTCACCTAGACTTTTCACCAAAACTACACTAACCTGCTTATAATCGAACGAGAAAAACGTCCAAGTTCCGACCTAAATCGGGAGATGGACGTTTATCTCACAAAAACGAATAACGCGGTATAATCGAAAGCCGAACTTGGACGTTTTCAACTGCACTCCATCGCAGAAGCATATAAAGTTGATGGGGGCGTGTCGGAGGCGTGGTGAAGGCGGGACTGGGGCATGGCTATCACCCGAATAGAGATGGGCGCCTTTCGCCAATCATGGAAAAAAGTATGCGTTTGTAGCTAGAATTTAGGGCACTTTTTCTGGACCCTATTTTTTCATGAATAAGGCCCCAAAAAGTGCCCTAAATGACCAGATTACCCCCAGAGGGAATCGGGGATGACCTCCCCTGACTCCCCCAGTGGTCACTAACCCCCTCCCACCACAAAAAAAATGATGTTTCACAACTTTTTATTTTCACCCTCAAATGTCATACCCACCTCCCTGGCAGCAGTATGCAGGTCCCTGGAGCAGTTGTTAGGGGGTGCAGTGGACTTCAGGCAGGTGGACCCAGGCCCATCCCCCCCCTACCTGTTACAATTGTGCTGCTTAATGCTTAGTCACCCAACCACCCCAAACCCACTGTACCCACATGTAGGTGCCCCCCTTCACCCCTTAGGGCTATAGTAATGGTGTAGACTTGTGGGCAGTGGGTTTTGAGGGGGATTTGGGGGGCTCAACACACAAGGGAAGGGTGCTATGCACCTGGGAGCTCTTTAACCTTTTTTTTGTTTTTGTAAAAGTGCCCCCTAGGGTGCCCGGTTGGTGTCCTGGCATGTGAGGGGGACCAGTGCACTACGAATCCTGGCCCCTCCCACAAACAAATGCCTTGGATTTATTCGTTTTTGAGCTGGGCGCTTTCATTTTCCATTATCACTGAAAAACAAAAACGCCCAGCTCACAAATTGTCGAATAAAACATGGACGTCTATTTTTTGCGAAAATACGGTTCGGTCCGCCCCTTCACGGACCCGTTCTCGGAGATAAACGCCCATGGAGATAGATGTTTTCGTTCGATTATGCCCCTCTAAGGGGTCCTTTTACTTAGGTGCGCTGAAAAATGGCCTGCACTAATGTGTTTTGGGTGCACGCAGATCCATTTTGCAGTGTGCCTGTAAAAAATGCCTTTTTAAAAATTTTGCTGAAAATAGACATGCGGCAAAATAAAATTGGTGCGCATCCATTTTGGGTCTGAGAGCTTACCACCACCCATTGACTTAGTGGTAAGGTCTCATGCGATAACCGGGCAGTAATGGTCTATGTGCGCCAAATGGCAATTACCACCTGTTTTTGCCATGCGTCAGAAAATAAAAATTATCTTTCGGACACATGTAGCAGATGCGCTTAAAAAATGAAATTACCACATGGGTGTCACGGTTGTGGCCGTGCCCTTTTGTCCAGACCTACTGTTTCTAGCTGTGACTTCTCCAGTCTGCCTTTGTTCCTATTAGCCAAGCCTCGCTTTGGTGTCCCTGAATCCAAGCCTCGCTTTGGTCTCCCTGCTTTTGCTTCATTTCCTACTTGTGACCTCATCAGCCTACTCCTTTATAAGGACCCAGGGAGCTTTCCTGCGCTGCCTTTGCAACAGGTCTGTTTTTCCCTTTTCTTGTTGTACTGTTGTTTGATTCTGAGGGAACTGGTAGTCTTGTTAGTTGTACCTCTGGGCACAGCCTTGAGTCCTGTGTGTGTGGTTTTGGTCTGAACCTGTATGGATTATTTGCCTGCTATTTTTGCTTCCAAGCAAAGCCCTGTTCTGTTTCTCTGTGTGTGATGGTTTGAATCTGTATGGATTACTTACTGTTAACTTTGCTCCCAAGCAAAGCCCTGTTCTGTTTTTCTGTGAGTGTGGTTCTGGTTTGAACCTGAATGGATTACTTCCTTGTTAACTAGGCTCTCCAGCATAGCCTGTTCTGTTTCCCTGTGTGGTTTCCTGTTCTGTTTCCCTGTGTGGTTTCCCTTGTTACCTTTCACTGTTCAGACAGCTGGTTTTTGCCAGCTGCTTTCCTTGATTACTTTGCTTTAATGCAGCTGTGTGCTCTGTCTGCTCTGTCTCTGCCTGCCTTACCTTTCCCTATCTGGCTGTGGGTGCTGGCTGAGTTCTGGCAAGAAGATTGTTTGTTTTTCCCTTTGTTTGCTTTAAACCTTTGACTGCAGTGTAAGCCTTGTTTCTTTCTGAGTTGTGTAATAGAAGCTTTAGCCTGCTTTATCTCTTTGTCTGCTGTGTTTGTCTCCTAATTCTTGTGATCAATGATCCTTATTTGATTAGTGTATGTAAAGGCAGCTTTCCCTGTTTGCTTGCTTTTCCATTTGTCTCTAGTGTCTGTTATTTGACTCTGTGGCACAGCCTTGTGTATTCTTATGAGTGGCTTCCCTTTACCCTTAAGTGCTATGTGGCCAGCCTTGTGGATTCTTATGAGTGAATTTCCTTTACCCTTGAGTGCTGTGTGGCCAACCTTGTGTTTTCCTATGAGTGGCTTCCCTTTACCCTTGAGTGCCACGTGGCACACCCTTGAGTATTCCTTTGAGTGGCTTCCCTTTTCCCTGAGTGCTGTATGGTACAGCTTAGAGTGTTCCTATGAATGGCTTCCTTTTCTCCTTGAGTGCTGTGTGGCACAGCCATGAGTGTTCCTTTACTATGGCCGTGTGGCCTTGTCTTGAATTTTCCCTGTGTGATTTCTGTTTGAGTCCTCTCTGTGAGGTTTCTGTTTTGAGTTTGAGTGGGTTGCTCTTCTGTTTAGCTGTGACTACTAGCGCAGCCCTCAGCAGCCTCTCTGTGTGGCACGAGTGGGCTGTACTTCCGTTTAGCTGTGTCTACTACTACTACTACTACTATTTAGCATTTCTATAGCGCTACAAGGCATACGCAGCGCTGCACAAACATAGAAGAAAGACAGTCCCTGCTCAAAGAGCTACTAGCAAAGCCTTGAGCATCCTCTCTGGTTCTGTTGAGTGGGTGGTTTTCTGTTAGCTGTGACTACTAGCTCAGCCTTGAGCTGCCTCTCTGTGTGGCATGAATGGACAGTTCTTTCGTTTAGCTGTGACTACTAGCTCAGCCCTGAGCTACCTCTCTGTGTGATTTGGTTAGGACTATATGTTTATAGCTGTGGTTCTAGCACAGCCCTGAGCGCCCTTCCATTTGATTCTGTTTGTGTTTGAGTGGGCAGTTTTTTTGTTAGCTGTGACTACTAGCTCAGCCTTGAGCTGCCTCTCTGTGTGGCACAAGTGGACAGCTCTTTAATTTAGCTGGGACTACTAGCTCAGCCCTGAGTTATCTCTCTGTGTGATTTCTGTTTGACTTGGTTAGGACTTTTCGATTATAGCTGTGGTTCTAAGCACAGCCCTGTGCTGCCTCCCTGTGTGGTTTTCTTATGTTTTACTTGTGGTTTCTACCATGTGAGTCTAAGTGGGGTTGTCCTTTCCCCTTCAGTTTCTTTGTGCCTGTGTGTAGGGTCTTTTGACCCTTTGTTTGTGTCTCTGTTTAATGCAGTGTGTGCACTGCTTGTGTAGTACTTGCTCAAGAGATTCCGTTCTGTTTCTTTCTTCTTCCCTCTGGTATGAGTGGGATCTAGTTTGGCCTTGCAGCCCATATGCTTGGACTCTGTTACAGGTGGGTTCCAGTTCAGCCTCAGAGGACTTGTCTGCTGCAGCCTGGCTGCAGCCCAAGGGCTCATCATCCCAGGTTCCATGACACTGGGCCACGCGGTAGTCCAAATTGGCGAGCATTGCGCGTGCGTAGGCACCTACGCGGCTTAGTAAAAGGGATCCTTTATCTCCACTGGTCTAGGGGCAGCTCCCCCCATACACATCTTTCTGACCATTTTGACATTTACTAGTAGAACCGTCATCCATATACAGGAATAATCAAGCAGTTGGAGCAGAAGAGTCAGACAAATCAATAATCAAAACTACATTTGAAACCAGCTCCAATAAATTCAAGTCAAGAAATCTTAAATATTATTTAACATAAATCCAAATGAGAAAGCTGTGATATTAATAGCTCAGACTCCCCTGAAGCAGGTCAATGAAACACAAGTTACCATTGGGAGTGGGTTTTTCTTCTGACTTTAAATACAGATAAGCAAAAACATGCTTTTAGAAAGCTGCAGAAAGCACTAACATGTGCTTACCGCTGCAAAACAAAAATGGCTTACCAGGGGCCCACTGAGGCATCCCATGTAATTTCAGGATGATCCAGGAGGTGTGTCTGGGGGCGGAAAGTATGTTCTATGCTAATCAGTTAGTGCAGCTACATTGCTGCAAGAAAACCAATTAGGTGTCCTTTTACAAAGGCACACTAGCATTTTTAGCATGCGTTAAAAATAAGCATGCACTAAACAACAGAGATGCCCATATATTCCTGTGGGTGTCTCTAGTTTTTAGCATGTGCTAAAAACGCTAGCGCATGTTTGTAAAAGGACCCCTTAGTGCATATGCCCTTACCGCCTAAGAAATGGGTGGCAGTAATGGTCATGCACAAATGGCAAAGTTAGCATGTGCTTTTTAACAAAACTAAAAACCCTAGGAGAACAAAATTATAACTGTACCAATTCCCCAAAACTAAGGGGCCTTTTTACTAAGCCGCATAGGCGCCTATGCATGCCCAACGTGTGTCAAGTCAGAGTTACCACCTGGCTACCGCTTGGCCCAGGTGGTAATTTCGATTTTTACATGCCTGTGCGGCGGAAACCGGGTAGTAATCGTCATTCTATGCGTGTAGATCTTACTGTCCAATTAATGCATGAGACCTTACTACTAAGTTAATGGGTGACGGTAAGGTCTCAGGCCCAAAATGGATGCGCGCCAATTTTCATTTTGCTGCACATCCATTTTCGGCCAAAAAAAATAGGCCTTTTTTGCAGGTTCACTGAAACATAGAACTGCGCACGTCCAATACACGCATCTACACCAGCACAGGCCATTTTTCAGCACACCTTTGTAAAAGGACCCCTAAAGTACAGACCAAAATATTTTAATAATAAACACTCATTTCCACACACACCCATTCAGTACCAAACAAATTATCAAAGAAGTATTTAAAAGAAGGTGAATAGATGGCTGAGAGGAGATATGATAGAGGTCTGTAAAATAATGAGTGGAGTGGAACGGGTAGACGTGAAGCGTCTGTTTACTCTTTCCTAAAATACTAGGACTAGGGGGCATGCAATGAAGCTACAAGTAGTAAATTTAAAACGAATCGTAGAAAACTTTTCTTCACTCACCATGTAATTAAACATTGGAATTCGTTGCCAGAGAATGTGGTAAAGGCAGTTTGCTTAGTGGGGTTTTAAAAAGGTTTGGACGGCTTCCAAAAGGAAACGTTCATAGACCATTATTAAATTGGACTTGGGGAAAATATTTCTGGGATAAGCAGCATAAAATGTTTTGTACTTTTTGGGGGATCTTGCCAGGTATTTGTTACCTGGATTGGCCTCTGTTGGAAACAGGATGCTGGGCTTGATGGACCTTTGGTCTGTCCCAGTATGGCAATACTTATGTAAGTGCTCAGTTCTAAGTGCAGTCATCAATCAAATGAGACTGACTGGAAGAGCCATCATAGCACCAGTCAAGTTCTCATTTATATAAGCACCCCACTGGGTGCTTATATGATATGATATGATAACACTGTGGTGCTTATATAAATGAGAACTTCACTGGTGCTATGATGGCTCTCTTCCAGTCAGTCTCATTTGATTGAGGACTGCACATAGAACTGAAAACCATTCACCTTCATTTAAATACTTCTTTCACAGTTTGTTTTGTTTTGAATGGGTGTATGTGCACACGAGTGTTTATCTTTAAAATATTTTGGTGTATACTTTAGTTTTGGGGAAAGTTAACATGTGGCCACTGATACAAACAATAGGAAATTCAGCCATTTTACCCCAGCAGTAAAAATGGCCTTAGCGCTAGGGAATGCCCCACATAATGGCACACTAAGGCCACTTTTTACTGCTGTTTGGTAAAAGGACCTCTTAAGTTTTCACTACTCATTTGATTTTCACCAAGAATTCTTGTTTGTATGATTGAATTGGAAGATGAAAATTTTGCTGTCAACAAGCTCTGAGGCTTTTTCCTCCCTTATTTTATACTTTCAAGAAGTTCTTTTTTGATTTATGTGAAATAATAATTAAGGATTCTTGGCTTGAGTTTATTGGAGCCTATCCATATCAGCAGACATAGCATATGGCTGGTGTTTCAAAAATCTGAACTTTGCAAAAAAAAAAAAAATAATAAAAAAATAAAACTCAAAATGATGGTCTCGGCTCCATGGAAAATTCTTTTGAAGATAGAAGTCAGCATACTGCAGTCCAATGTAACGTTTGGGCAAAAGTGGGAGAAGAATGTTGCAAAAAAAATTCTTGCAATTTCTGGAAAGGAAAATGTTTGCAGAAAACCATCTGACAAGCAAAAACATCTACAAAGCATGCTAGGGAAAAGTCAGCACTTTTGAGCTAAACTCCTGCAGCCCTAGAATAATTAGTAGTCTGCAGAAATTTCACAGGCCATTGAGATATGATCTTATCACTCTTGACATTACCTACCTTCATCATCATAACTTTGTATGCAAAGAATTTCTTTCCTTTTCCCTTTCCCAGTGCGCCTTCAAATTTCTCTACAAACGCGTGTGCTTCCCTGGTCCGGTGCATATTTGAAAGGAAGCAACATAAAAGAAACATTGGTTTAAAAAATCCATTTACATCTCAAACTGCTAATGGTTTGAATTATGGGCAGGTTCAACTATCGGGGTAATTCTATGTAGTGTGCCAAAAGTTAGGTACTTTTGGCACTCAAATGGAAATTAGTAGCAGTTAAGAGTCAAAACAAGGGGAAAATGGCAGTTAGGATAGCACTTAAGTGCACTTGGAGGCATATTTTCAAAGCACTTTGGGAGGCTAAGTTCCATAGGTTTCTATGGAACTTTGGGAGGCTAAGTGCTTTGAAAATGAGCCCCTTAGGCACCTATCATTGGCTGCCTAAGTGTTTTAGGGTCCCTTTTACTAAGCTGTGGTAAAGGGGAGCCTGTGCTAGCATCAGCACTTGTTTCTGATGCACACTGAGGCCCCCTTTCACTGCAGCAGGTAAAAGGCTGTCTTTTTAAATTTTTTTAAGAAATGGCCGTGCGGTAAGTGAACCACTTACCACACGGCCATTTCATGGGGGTGTACTTACTGCCACCCATTGAGGTGGTGGTAAGGACTCCTGCACTAACCTTGTGGTAACTGAGTAGCACATGGCACTGCCTGATTACTGCCCGGTAAATACCAGCACTACAAAAATAATAAATATTTTTGTAGCACTGGAAATAGCATGCGCTGGAGGTGGGAACTACCGCTGGCGGTAATTCTGGAATTGCATGAGACGTTGGGCTTACCGCTTTAAGTAAAAGACCTCCTTAGAGTGTAACTGCAAAGGAGGCATTGTCATAGGAGGGGCATGGGTGAGTCATGGACATTCTGACTATTTAATCACATGCTTTATTGTATAGTTATGCCAGCAATAGACATAATTGCAGAATTACGCTTGTATTCCAGGGGCATAGCCAGACCTCACGGTGGGAGGTGGCCAGAGCCCGAGGTTGCGGGCACATTTTGAGTGCCTCCCTGCCGCCCCCCCACTACACCACGCCTTGCCTCCTCACCTTGCTCCCCCCCATCGCCTCGCCTCCTTGCCGCTTCCCCTCACCTCCTTGCCGCTTCCCCTCACAAACAAATACCTTTGCTGGCGGGGATCCTCAACCCCACCAGCTGAAGCCTTCTTCAACACCGGTCTCCGGCGCAGTCACGTTCACTGCCCTGCTCTTCTTTCTTGCTTCTCCTTTACACGCTGACACTCCTCAGTTTCACGTAAAGGAGCGTCAGTGTGCACAGGAGGAGCAAGAAGAAAGAAGAGCAGGCCAGCAAATGCGGTTGTGCTGAGACTGGCGCTGAAGAAGGCTTCGGCTGGTTGGGTTGGGGACCCCCACCAACCAAACCATGGACCCGGATGAAATTTGCGGGAGAAAAGGCCCCTATGGCCCCCCCCCGTAGCTACACCCCTGTTGTATTCTATAACAGATTTGGTGTACTACTAACTTAAGGCACATGAGGGCCTTTGCGCGTCCAGCGAGTACCAAATTGGCATTACCGCCCAGCTACCACATGCCCCGGGCAGTAATTCTGAATTTGGCAAGTGCCAAAAACATGCAGTAGAAAATATTTTATATTTTCTACCGCTTGGCACTTACCCGGCAGTAAATGAGAGTAGGTGTGTCCTGCATGCCTACCGCCCAGGTAGCACGTGAGACCTTACCGCTAAGTCAATGGGTGGCGGTAAAGTCTCAGGCCAAAATGGATGCGCATTGGTTTTTATTTTGCTGCACGTCCATTTCTGGCCCCTTAAAAAAAG
This sequence comes from Microcaecilia unicolor, assembly GCF_901765095.1. Taxonomy (NCBI): domain Eukaryota; kingdom Metazoa; phylum Chordata; class Amphibia; order Gymnophiona; family Siphonopidae; genus Microcaecilia; species Microcaecilia unicolor. The sequence continues at coordinate 187,225,447 of NC_044031.1, forward strand.
GGCCCTTTTTCCAGGCCGTGGTAAAAACTGGCCCGATGCACACCCAAAAGACGTGCTCGCAGTGCCGCAGGCCACTTTTTGCTGCAGCTTAGTAAAATGGCCCCTTAGTATCCAGTTTTTTTGGCACCTAACTTTTAGCAACCTATATAGAATTTGCCCCATCTGTCTGCTAGCTGAATTATTGAACACTTTGATGCAAATTTTTACACTATTTCTAATCAAAACTGTAAACAATAACACAAAAACCTAGGGGCTGATATTTGAAAGATCTATCCACCCATTATTCAAGGCTATTTAACCAATCAGGAATGGCTCCTGGTCAGTTAAATTGCCTTAATCTGGCTAAGAGCTAATATTCAGCATGAGATAGCTCAGTATCTTAGCTGAACATTTTTTTTTTTTGGTGGGGGGGATTTTTGCTCCACCTCTTTCAGTAGTAGCTCAAGATGAGTTACATTCAAGTACATTAGGTATTTCTCTGTTGGACTCACAATCTAATTTTGTATCTGAGACAATGCAGGGTTAAGTGACCTGCCCAAGATCACAAGTAGCAGCAGTGGGAATTGAACCAAGCACCTCTGGCTGTCAAGACTGGTGCTCTAACCACTAGGCCACTCCTCTTAGCAGCTAATCCAGTCACTGGCTATGTCACATGAGATAGCCAGTTAGCGCCAACATTCATCATCTGACCAGCTAAGTTTAGCAGCCAGATAGACCTGCATAAATAGCAGGCCTATCTTTGGCTGCGATAACTTAGCTGGTCAGCCAATGAATGTCAACGTAATCAGCTATGTTCATAGTGGCCAACCCCCCCCCCCCCTTCACAATCCCAAGAATTGCCTAATTGAAAATTGCTCCCTGTTGATCACCTAAAGTTATGAACCAATTTTCACAGGACTCCTAAATTTAAATTCCTAAAACGTGGCCTGGGTAGTTCTGTTTGGATGAAATAAGTTAGGGAGATATTCAAGGGAATAGGGTACATGGATGGCTTTCCAGAAAGAAACCAGGGAATCAAAAGTCTGCTGCACACAATGTTTATTGTTGTAGAAACACTTTGAAGACTTGAAAATTAGCTCGAGAAAATTACTTGCACACATTTACACTTGCTGTTTCATGTGCACCATTTACTGAGTTAAGCCAATTAAATTATGTGTGTTTTAGAATACACTTGAATTTTGGGGCAGATCTCTAGGCACGCTACATAGAATCCAGGGGAAACTGCAGCGTGCTGAACGTGAATTCTATAGTGGCATCTGGGTGCCAGATTCCATTGTAGAATATTAGAGTAAGTCAGCCTTTATGGTCTAACATTTAGGAGTTCCCACTTATGCCATGTCAGCAACAGGTGCATGTGCCTAAATAAAGTACTTTAGGGGTCCTTTTACAAAGCTACGGCAAATGGTGTTGGCGCATGTTTTTGATGCGTTTTTGATGCGTGCCGAGGCCCCCTTTTACTGCAGGTAAAAGGCAGGGTTTTCTAAAAAGAAATGGACGTGCAGGCAAGTGAAGCACTTGCACACTCATTTCGGGTGGAGCATTTACCACTACCCATTGAGGTGGCGGTAAGGGCTCCTGTGCTCCCCCGGCAGTAACTGGGCAGTGCACAGCACTGCCTGATTATCGCCAGGTAAACACTGGCGCTACAAAACAAAAAATATTTTTGTAGCTCCAGAAATGGTGTGCGCTGGAGGTGGGAACTACCACTGGGCTGCTGCGGTAGCCCGGCGATACTTCCCTTTTAGTGAGTGGTAAGCCTGCATTGGGCTTACTGCCACTTTGTAAAAGGACCCCTTAGTGAATAAAAGACAGTATTCTATAATCTGTGTGTGTAAATGACTGACACACCCCTTTCCCGCCCATCCACCTCCCTTGTGATGATGATGGATACTTATAGCCCACTTCTATCTCTAAATTTAGGTTCAGAGTGGGTTAACAATTACAACAGGATAGTTTATACAAAGTTGAGATACAGCTTCTATACCATAGCAATCAAAGCGGTTTACAATAATAAACCATAGTAACCATAGGACAACATCTGTCCAGAGCTACAATGATAAATAATTATAACTCTAATAAAATTACTATAATTTCATAACAAAATTTTACAAACAAATACGATTTGAACTGTTTAAGAAAATGAATATAGAAAGGACAAATCTAACTTCTATTGGAAGTATATTCCAAAGTTATGCTATTTGAAACTTAATAGACTTCTCCTTTAAACTTTTCAATTTAACACCTTTAAAGGAGGGATATTGTAACATGAGGTATGAAGAAGTTCGTTCATTGCTAAAGTCACCCAAAATTTTAAATTTTGAAATTTTAAATGCAAGACAACATATTTTGAAAGCTATTTCTGCTTGTGCATTCCCTCTTGCATTAACATGCTATACAATTTGCGTGCTGACATTATAGAATACCTCTGAAGGCACACCTAGGGGTGACTTCTATAAATTGTGCCTAACAAATTGGCACTGAAAAAACAGTGCTAAAGCGCTATTCTATAAGCTGTGCCTAAAGTTAGGCGCAGTTTATAGAATAGGGGTTGCGTGTAATTTTAGGCACGTCCATTTGCATCAATGAAAACGTGGTGTAAATGCCTCACCTAAATTTACATGAGAAATGCCCTTATTTTATAATTGCAAATGTACTTGGAATCCATGTCCAGGCTTCACCCCACAATGCCCATGACCTTCCCGTTTCCATTCTCCCTTTTCCAGGAGATGCGTACAATTTAGGCATGGATCACACACCTAAATTTGTATGTGTACATGTTAATTGAAGTAGCACCAATAATTGCTTGTTAAAAAGCCAATTATTGGTACTAACTGGCTTGTTATTCAGTTAAATTGTGTGTGCACCCAAATTTATGTGCGCAATTTTTGATGACTTTTATAGAATTAGGAGGCTAGTGCTTACACGCATGAATGTTACATTCACATGCTTAAGTGCTAGTATTCTATAATCTTAGCTCACAAATTGTGCTTACATTTAGGTGTTAAGGGTCCCTTTTACTAAACCGTGTAAGTGTCTACACGTGCCCAACACACGCCAAAATGGAATTACCACCCGGCTACTGCATGGCAACTTGCGGTAATTTCATTTTTGGCACGCGTATGAAAATTATTTTTGGATGCACGTATTGGACGCGTGTCAAGTGGCATTTGATGCGCGTAGGTCATTATGCTCGGTTACCGTGTGAGACCTTACCGCTAGGTCAATGGCTGGTAAGGTCTCAGACCCAAAATGGACACGTGGCAATTTTCATTTTGCCGCATGTCCATTTTCAGCAAAAATTAAAAAAGGTATTTTTTACAAGTGCGCTGAAAAATGATTCTGTGTGTGCCCAAAACATGCATCTACACTACCGCAAGCCATTTTTTTAGTGTGCCTTTGTAAAGGGGTCCCTAAGTTTTCAGAATGAGGGGGATAGAGGGAGTCCTTAAAGTACTTAAGACAGATAGCTTCATACATGGCATAACATACTTTCTGAATAAATTTAAAAACATCATGCAAGTACCACCTGACACTATCCTGGTTACAGTAGATGTAGGATCACTATGCTACAACTGCATGTCACAAATGTGAAAAGGCATCTACCCTGAACCACCAATACACAACAAAAACTATTACAAAATTAATCAAATTCATCCTGACCCACAATATGTCAACTTTTCATGGCCGAAGTGGAAGAAGAGTTATCAGATTAAACCCTTTAAATATTATCACTATATGATAATATTTTTATGATTTGAACTGAGGGAAAAGAGACTCAAAACAATTTTACTCTAAAGAAAAAGTCAACTTTCTATTCCACTATTCCAGGAGGATGAATTACTAAAGAGATATTCCCACCTCCACCAGTGCTGGCCTCCCGACAACCACATAATCTGAAACAAAATTTGGTGAAAACCAAACTCCAAACAGAAGCTCAAATGAAGAGAATGGCTCAAGTCCCTTCAATATACCAAGCTGCAGATTGTGCCAGAACATATCACAGGATCCCACAATTACCCAAATGAGAAAAACATTCAACATAAAGAGATCTTACTCATGCTGTTCCTCGAAATGTAGTATATATCATTCAAAGCAACTGAATTGCTACCATAAAAGGGGCTAAGTATGACTTTGATGGCCAGCTTTCAGAGACAAGAGTCACTATTAAAGAAGCAGCAACACAGAGCAGAAAGAGACCCTTTCTGAAATCGTAAGTGTCAATGTGCCCAGTAGCACAACCCACTTTAATGTGTCCTGCCAGGAGGATGGACAAGATGTGGAAATAACCCGGAGGATGGAAATGCTTGCCAAGACTCACCTGGACAGTTCCAGTTTCTTCTCATCCTCCAAGGTTTGTTCTTCATGTTGGATATTAGTTTCTTCTTTTCTTCCACTTCTTCCATCAGTTTGCCCATGTCTTCTTCTGTCAGGGATTCCTCATCAGAGGAGCCAGAATCAGATGTTTCAGTGCTTTTTCAAAAGGATATAACATGTCACATTATGAAATGACTTTAGCAGAGATAGCTCAAAGGTACCATTTATAATCAGTTTCTGAAATGACTGGCTTTCAAATAAACACAGTTAAACTTGCTATTAATGACTGTAAGCCTCTTCTGCCCAGTTAAATCATTCAATAATTTCTGGTGTGTACTGATGGTTCAGGGTAGATGCATTAAAAAATTTGCCACATGCAGTTACTCCATCTGTATGGGAATGTGCTGTATAGTGATTACTGCTATCTGAAAGAGAGTCCACTGGAGTTCATGGTGGCCTCTTTGATTGTTGGAGCCAATGAGGCAGAAGTGGAGGGGGATCATTGCTGCCCCAGTCCACTGGACTACCAGGGATCACCTCTGGGTATGTTTGGGGTATAACTAACTTCTATAGGGGATCAAGGGGAGGTTGTGGGAATGGATTAGTTTTGCACATGTGAGTAGGTCTTGGAGCTTGGGGCTTATTGGAGGTATTGGTTCTGGGGGAAGATTTGAGGAAATCTGCTAAGCGGATATAGCATATTGGGAGGGGGGAGACAATCAGTTTGGGGTATCGGTGGAGGAGGATCAGATGAGAGGATCAAGTCAAGGGGATGGAAACAGATGGTGGAGGACCTTCAGCAACAGGTCTGTGGTTGCGCTACCAGACTGCCTTTAGAGCAGCTGCACTTAAGAGTTGGTTCAGTCATTTAGGGGTCCTTTTACAAAGGCACATTTTTAGCATCTGTTAAAAATAAGCGTGCTCTAAACACTAGAGAAGCTCATATATTCCTATGGGTGTTTCTAGCATTTAGCATGCGCTAATTGTTAGTGTGCACTAAAAATGCTAGCGCACTTTTGTAAAAGGACCCCTTAATAAACTTGATATACCACTTTAGATGTCAGACAAAGCAAAGTGGTTAATAATAAAAACCAAAATTAAAAATGAAGAATGAACTCCATAAATCAATAGGAAAGAAACATTTACTCAAGAAGGAGAGGAAACATAGGGCCCTTTTACTAAGGTGTGCTGAAAAATGGTCTGCGTAGTGTAGACACTGTTTTGGGCGGGCAGAATCATTTTTCAGCGCACCTGTAAAAAATGCCTTTTAAAATTTTTGCCGAAGTGGTAAGTGCGGAGGGCCACAATGTACATACTTTCATGCCATGTGGGACTGCCCAGAGATAAAGCACTTTTGGGTAAGGGTGGGTACTTTTATGGAATACATACTGAATAAACACATACCAATGAGACCAGAGAGTGTGTTGTTGGGGGAGGAGTCGCTGGGGGGTTCTGGCTGTACATCACAATCTACTGTTGTATAGAGCGTTTCTAATAGGTAAAAAATGTATTCTGGCCAATTGGGTTCAAAAAGAGGCTCCCACATATTGGCAGTGGCGCAATAAACTCCATGCGTTATCGCTAATGGAATTACGAGAAGCACAATGGAAAGTTAAGAGACAAAAGGAGTTCTATTTAATATGGAAATGTTATATACAAGTTTTGGCCCCACGAGCACGCAGTGCAGTTCTCAACCAATTAGGGGGCTTTTGATGAGAGTGTAACCTATTACATCTGGTGACAGTCAATCCCAGTTTTAGAGAACTGACCTTTGGGAAAGGGGGGAGGGGAAGGGAGAGGGGCAGGGGAGAGGGGGGGTGGGGTACATAGGAGAGAGGGGGAAGAAATTGACAATTTTAGGAATGTGATTGGTCAATGACACTTGAGAGATGGATAGCAATAGAAGTAAGAATTCTCGTTTATTTGATGGAGAGATGTTATTACTCACAGAATACGACCATATGAGTCTATTGTAGTAGATGGGTGCAGGATTGCGAGGCCGATTCATTCCCATCATTAATTTGTTGTATTAATGTTCTAGTGATGGGAACTAGTTTGGGAGATTAATGTACTTGGGGAAATGACATTGTTTTTGTAAAAGAGAGACGAGACACTCTGTAATGGGGGAAATGAACATGACATACAATTTCAAGGTTGTAATTTTATTGATTGTTCAATAAAAAACTGTTTAAAACTAAAATTTTTTGCCGAAAATGGTTGTGCGGCAAAATGAAAATTGCCCCTGTCCATTTTGGGTCTGAGACCTTACCGCCAGCCATTGACCTAGTGGTAAGGTCTCCCATGGAAACTGGGCGGTAATGGTCTACGAGTCTAAAATGCTGATTACCGCCCGATTACCACCTGCACGCCAGTTTTCCGGCACACGTATCGGATGCGCTTCAAAAATAAAAATTACTGCAACGGCCACGCGGTAGCCAAGCGCTAACTCAAAACTGACTCGTCTTGGGTGCGCGTAGGCTCCTACTTGGCTTAGTAAAATGGCCCTGTATAGTACACAGTATAGCAATCATGTGCTCTTTGTCACTAGGCTCCCACCGTTCCAGGTAGGTGGTAATATACGTGTATAACTTAGTGATTACCAGAAACCTGCTAAAAAAAATAGGTTTTCAATAGAGAACGAAATGCAGTATAAACGTTTTCTAGAAGAGAATTCCAAAGCACAGGGGTAAGAAATAAAATGCACTAGAGCTGGTCAATTTCTAGCTGGTGGTAAGTGCAGCTGTGTTATTGGTAGTTGTGACAGCTAACATGCAGTACTGACAAATGAGATAGCTGTTCATAGCTGGCCACTCCTCCAACCTGCCCAAGTCATGCCCTGTTCCCACTCCTACCCGTTAAGCAGCTAGCACAGGTTTTAGGCCCAGATGCATCAACCAAACGTTAAAAAATAAGAATCATAAAAGTGCTTAACAATTTAAAAAAAACGAGGCATGCACTACAAAAACATCCAGAAATGTTCGGATCAGTATTGCAAAGTAGGATGTATCACAGAATCGTTAAACCCATTGTTAATCAGCGCCTAAAGCATGCGCAGAGCAGCCCAAGCGTTATGCTGGCTGCTCTGCGCATGCCACAAAGGCCCAGTTGTCAAAACAAAACAAAAAAAACCCCCACAAACACGTTTTTTAAAATCGTTAAGCATTCACACTTCTGTGGCCCTTTTTCAGATTGCACGTAAAGTTTAGGCGCAGATCTTGCACCTAAATTTATGTGTGTAAATGCCAATTTAAGTGCCAATAATTGCTTGTTAAAAGCCAATTATTGGTGCTAATTAGCTTGTTATTCAATTTGCACATGCAATTTTTGGTGACTTTTATAGAATTAGGGGAAAATTGTGATTGTTTCTGAGCTTTACCCAGCGGCCCTTTTACAAAGGCGTGCTGAAAAATGGCCTATTGTAGTGTAGATGCGTGTTTTAGGTGCATGCAGAATCATTTTTCAGCGCACCTGCAAAAAAATGCGTTTTAAACATTTTTGCTGAAAATGGATGTGCGGCAGAATGAAAATTGCCATGCGCCCATTTTGTGTCTGAGACCTTACCGCCAGCCATTGACCATCAGTAAGGTCTCACACGGTAACCAGGCAGTAATGGTCTATGCTTGTAGAATGACAATTACTGCCTGATTACCGTGTGCTGGAAAACAAAAACCGAGCTTCTCATCTTTGACCCTAAACCTACCTCCCTCTCCCCCCTTTCTCTATTTCGGTGGATGGCACTCTCATTCTCCCTGTCTCATCTGCTCGTAACCTTGGGGTCATCTTTGACTCCTCTCTCTCCTTCTCTCCTCACATTCAGCAGGTTGCCAAAACCTG